>NC_136974.1:17367287-17379787 GCF_032717465.1 Coenobita brevimanus | reverse complement strand
ATGTGCTATCTATCCACCAAAGTTGATCCAAGTCTCCTTTTTAGTTTTTGAGTAATCCGGCTAAGAGACAAACAAACTAACAAACATCGGTCCCAAAAGTTAATCGGTTATTCCCTGGGACATGGGCTATCTACCCAGCAAATTTGGTCCAAGTCTCTCATTTAATTTTTGAGTAATCCTGCGTACAGAAAAACAAACAAACAAAGAGGGGTGAAACATACAGTACTTTCCTATTCGGAGAAAATAACCCTCATACTCATTATAAAAGCCCCCCCCCCCACACACACACATGCTGCAGCCATAAATGTATGTATGCCGATAATTATCTGCACCCTTTGCTTCGATAACTTTTTGCAACTATCACTGGCACAGAAGCCGTGAATACGTAGTAAGGGTTGCTACACCCGAATCTCCATCCCTGGATCTCTCTGCCCCTCCCTTCCCCCATCTCTCTCTCTCTCTCTCTCTCTCTCTCTCTCTCTCTCTCACCATATATAACTCCCTCAGCTTTATGTCGTGTATAACGAATAATTCATATCAGTGGACATAATCTTCAAAAGCAGGTCTCAGAACAGCAGAATATTATCAACTAGACAATAGAGAAACCAAAGTACTATTTGTCTGGTTGCCATTCATCGTATCCTAGGTTACCACCTTGGGATATTCTTACACATTGTTATACAAAGACAACCACCATTAGCATTTTAAGAATGGGTTGATGGTATATTGGCCTAACTGTCCAGTATATATAAAACTCCATGAACAACGCATGTAAAGTATTTACTCGTACTACATGGAACGTAGCATTTCTATTGAATTAACCACATCAGTGACACGTCACTGCAGTAGTGCATGGATTATAAAACTGAGAATGATATATCATCAGTCTGACGAAGATAACACCGGGAGGGGATGATCATTAGGCATATTAGTTTATTTTAAGATAGGCTTTTACCTCAGACGGTTCTCGATTTGCATATAATGTGAGGAATGTGTTGCCTACGAAACTGCTTCACCTTGGACAGTTAGGGTATCGAATGAGAGGTGTTCATATTCAAAGTGGCTTCGGGTTCTTTCATAATACTTCTTAGACAGCGATTTATTCTGCACATTACACATCAGCATCCTCATTTATAGTTTTTATGAAAAGTATGTTAATACTCAAATTCTGTAAGTAACTCAAAAGGCAATGATAACACTAATCGGCAAGGTTCAACTTTTTTTCTGGTTCAGAAATGAGAATTGGTGATTTGGGTTAAACTGACGGTGCTGATTACAAATATGTTTTTACTTTTTCCATATTATGCACCAATTTTCTGAAATTTAGCCTTGAAATTTTTCTTCCACTAGTCGGAATTCAATATACCCCTATCGCTTGGTTATTCCGGGCATATTTTTTAAAATCAAGAAACATCAATTGGGATGTAAAAGTAACATACAGAAAAAAAAAATCAAGTGTATTGTTCCACCGCTGCATGCAAATTTCACTGTGAAGACAGGTACTCATAGTACAGGTTTTAATTATTTCTTTTTCTGCTGTACATTGGTTTCCCGAGTCAGCATCCCTCAGTAGTCCGCCATCATGCAAGTGCCAATTCTACCTTGGTATCTTTGTTCCATTACCGCAATATCCTGGCGAAACATTCACCTTGTTCGTCACTAACATCATCCAAGTTTGTAGGTAAAAAAACGAGAGGTGAGTGAAGAAAATGGATTTTAAGGGATATGCGGCACTCAAGTTCATGGTACGCAACAAGATGCTCTTCAGTGATTTCCAGGTAATCTTCACTGTGATGGCTGCCCAGAAAACCGGTACAAAATTTTCTTAAGAGACCTTCAAGCCTTAAGTCCGTCTGCCTCGGTGGTTGCACCAAATGTCTGTCTTTCATCAGGCTACGAATCTGTGAGCCAACGAAAATGCCTTCCTTCAGTTTGACATCGTTAATCTTAGGGAAGACTTTCTTCAGGTGTGTGAAGCCTGCACCTGTCTTATCCAAGAATTTCACGAAGTGTTGCATCAAGCCTAACTTGATGTGAAGAGGCGGAAATATATCTTCCGCTTTGACGCGTGGTTCGTTCCATACGTTGTGTACACCAGTTTTGTAGGAACTTCAGGGAGGCCACTCACACTGGCTGTCCCATAAACACAGGAAGCAATAGTATTTCGTGAAACCTCCTTGTAATCCAAGCAGCATGGCTACCACTTTCAAATTGCTGCAGATTTGCCATTGGAATTCATCGTATGGTATTCATCATGATGATGAGCTTTTGGATTGATGAGTACGTTTCCTTCATTTCAGGAGCTAAAACAAGTGGTGTACTGAGTAACAAGTTCCCTTTGTGGAGGAGAACAGCCTTCAGACATAGTTTGCTGGAGTCAATAAAAAGTCGCCATTTATCAGAATCATGAACCCTTCCCGAAGCTTTGAACAAACCTGCGATATTGCTACAGTAGCATACTCCTCCGACTAACTTGAAAAACCTTCTGAATTTTGTTGCCATTTCCTGAAACTCGCCACCTTTGTGTCTGAATGGAACAAGTTCCATTCTTGCAATCTCAAAGTAAATAGTTCTGACTGTTGTTTTGATAAACTTGAGTCAGGTACAAGATCGTTAAAGTCACCTTGGGTGACTAAATGGCGTTCTTTACCAGATGGCTAACAAACGAACACAGAATCAGGGGCAGCTGCTTCTAGGGAGTAGACTGTAGCACCAGTCGGGCAGGGCATTACTCCCAAGGTGGATGGAAAGCTGATGACAGGGAAGGCTGGAGCTCTCGTTTCGTCAGCTCTCGGGACTAGTTTTTGACCAACGCTCTTTGCTGAACTTATACAGTGTTTCAGCAACACAGAGAGTAGGCCAGCATGCTCTCCAGTACAAGTTCCTCTAACTGTCAACACCAAACTATGTGCACGTTACACACTACATTTCTTATTAAAAATCTTACTATAAATGATGTCATATCACCAAGCCTTGTAGCCCCTGAAGGGGGAGGGGACCATCAAAACCCCCACCATTTGCCCCTCTCCCGGTGACGACCGCACGAGATGCAGAGAACCACTGTCTGACTCACTCCATTTCTGCAACATTCACAGCCTTTCCTCTAATTTTCTGTTGAGCACCACTTCTCCTCTAAACCTCACTTTCTTTTCCTCACTGAGACTCAACTGTCTGAGATGAATGATGGCAAACCACTCTCTGTATCATCCTACTTTCTCTGTACTCATTTAAGAGAAAGGTGGCTGTTCTGTATATGTATGAAACAACATACCTTGCACTCATATTCCTGAACTTGAATCTCCTGAATTCTCTACTCTCTGGTTTGGGCTTTCCTCTCATTCTCTGACTAAATACACCAGTTCTGTTTATCTATCCCCTATTTCTGCTGACTATGAAAAATTCCTCGACGACCTTACTTCTAAAGTGGAACACATCCAATCAATTTCTCCTTGCTCTGAAATACACGTTCTAAGAGATTTCAATGTTCACCACCACCTTTGGCTCCCTTCTCCTTTCATTGAGCCACCTGGTGAACAAGCCAGCATCTTTTCTATCCTTAATGACCTAGAGAAGCTTGTACAGCACCCTACCCATATCTCTGACCACCTTGGAGAGAGTCTCCAACATACTTGACCTAGGGTTGCAATACGTTCGGATTTTCCCGGACATGTCCTGCATTTAGGTGTCAAAATCTTCGTCCGGGAGGAATTCTAAAAATTCTCGAAAAGTCCGGACAGCTTATTTTTCTCAAAAAATTTAATATACCATTAAACTCTGTAATGACGAGAGAGAGAGAGAGAGAGAGAGAGAGAGAGAGAGAGAGAGAGGGAGAGAGAGGAGACCTTAGTTGTTTTCGTCAGCTGGAAAGTGTTGCCAATTTGGCTGGTTTAGCGCTAGCAGCTAGCTAAAATGTCCTGCCTTTTCCTCTTGTTCAGGCACGTTTTTTTTTTTTTTTCATACTTGGTGCTGGAGCCATATAATAAATGAATTTTAATTGTACACAGTTATTGGCTTATTTTTCATTTTTACACTGTAGCATTTGTTATACATATGATCTTATCCTGCATCTAAGGTGCTTTAGCATTTTTCGCTCATAAACTAGCCAGTTCTGTACTTTGCCTGTTGTCCATTAAATCGTAAATATATATATATATATATATATATATATATATATATATATATATATATATATATATATATATATATATATATATATATATATATATCAAGGTTACCTAACGTCAAAGGCCCAGAGTGTGTGTTGGAGGGATCGGGGGGTGGAGGATGGGTTTCAGCACAGGCGTTTTGTATTTTGACTGTTCAGATATGGCAACCCTACCTCTTCCTTACAACTAATCCTTCTGCTTACGCTGTTAATTTTTCCTCTCTGTTGGGCTTCTCCGATCACAACCGTATCACCTAAACCTGTTCCATTGCTCCAATAAGGCCTGTGGACCCTCCCATGAAGCGTCAGTTGTGGCACTTTGGAGCTGCTGATTGGGAGGCCCTTGGGCAGTTCTTCTTACCCCTACCAAGGAGGTTATGTTTTCACCCCTGTCCGTTTGTTTGTTGGCTGGTTGGTTTATGAGCAAGGTTACACAAAACTACAGGACGGATTTCCACGAAACTTGGTAGAAGAATGGGCCTTGGCCCAGAATAGACTCCATGACATTTTGGTGCGGATCCATATCAAGGTGCGGATCCAGGATTTTTTTTTTTTTTTTTTTTTCACTTTCATTAACATTGCGAGAGAGGGCATTTTTCATTTTCGTAAATTTTTCAGTGAACATTGCATTAATCTTGATGAAAAAAAATCAGGCATATGTAGGATGTTGGTATCTACGAATGTGTACAGTTTGGCGCGGATCCACATAAAATTCCGGATCTAGTGGATTTAAATATGCTTTTGTAGGGGGGTATTCTTTTTCCATATTGGATTAAACTTGACTGTATTAAAAGGAACTACATGTTGGGCCCTGGCGGAGGTATGCACTCTGCTGAGTGTCATTCTAGTTTTCAAAGGGATGATTATTACTTCCATGACCGAGAGCAGTCTGAGTGTGCCTTAGGCAATATAGAGGTTATTCTCTCAATAATGAAAGCATACATTCCTTTCTCATATCCTTTGACAAATGAAAAAAAAAATGGTTTAATGAAGCATGCTGTAATGCTGTCCATGTCTAGAAGACTTACAAATGATACCGGAGCCAACCCACCCCTGAATCTCATTGCTTTTATGTTTCTGCCAGGAATCGAACTATACTCTTTTTTTTTCTTTTTTTTCCGAGGCGAATATGCACTTGACAGGTTGGTGATGATTGGCTGAATGCAACATTACTTCATAATCTCTTTACTTGTTAGCATTATTAATTAACAACGTATATCTGATAGACTACGTATGTGTGGATGAGCGAATGAGAAGACAAGTGTTGGATGCAAGAGTGTGGAGAGGGTGGGGGAATGGAGTCTCGGACCATCACTTAGTGATGGCCAAGGTAAAGCTGCAAAGAAAATGGTTGAAGAGACGAAGGCGAAGACAGGAGGAAACAGCTCCTATGAGATGTGTGGAGAATTTGCAAGATAGTGAGAAAATGGCAGAGTATAAGAGCATAGTGGAAGAAAGATTGGGAAGGTATGAGCTAGAGCAGATGGAAGAGGTGGAAGACGTATGTAAGATATTCACGGGAGAGATAGGCGCAGCGTGTGAGGTGGTTTGTGGAGTGAGGAGGATATGCAAGGGTGTGCAAGGGACAGCATGGTGGAATGATGAGGTGAAACGATCCGTGGAACAAAAGAAGAAGGCATATAGTGAATGGTTAGCAAGTAGAGGTAGGGGTGAAAATGAGAGAGAGAAGAGAGAGGTATATGTGAGCAGGAGAAGGGAGGTGAAGAGACTGCTGAAGGAGAGTAAGAAGAAAGTGGATGAAGAGTTTGAGAGGAATCTGAGTGTGAAATGGAGGGAGAGTGGGAAATTGTTTTGGAAGGAGGTAAAGAAAGTAAGGCAGTGTGAAAGGGGAAATAGTAGGAGAGTGAAAGATAGGAATAATAGATTGTTGGTGGAGAAGAGAGAGAAATTGAGGAGATGGAAGGAGCACTTGGAGGATTTGTTGAATGTAGAGAGTGAGAGCAGTGTGAGTATAAGTGGTTGGGGAATGGCTGGGAGAAGAAGAGATGAGAGGAGGGAGGAAGAGATCAGTAGGGAGGAAGTAGTTGAAGCAATAAAGAAGATCAAGTTAGGAAAGGACCCAGGAATTGATGGAGTGTGTGGTGAAATGCTGAGGTATGGGGGTGAGATTGTTGTGGAGTGGATATGGAAGTTGTGTAGATTGGCTTGGGAAGAGGGAAGGGTTCCAGAGGACTGGAAATCAGGTATAATTGTTCCTTTATACAAAGGAAAAGGGGAGAGAGAAGTATGTGGTAACCATAGGGGTATTTGCCTTCTTAGTGTGACTGGTAAAATATATGATAGAATACTCATTGATAGGGTTAGGCATATGACAGAGGAGCTAGTTGGAGAAGAACAAGGGGGATTTAGGAAGGGAAAAGGGTGTGTAGATCAGATATTTGTTCTAAGATGTTTAGTGGAGAAGTATCTAGAGAGGGGAAAGAAAGTGTATGGTGCCTTCATGGACTTGGAGAAAGCTCTTGACAGAATAGGTAGGCGAGGTATGTGGAAGGTATTAAGAATATATGAAGTGGAGGGGAAATTGTTGAGTGCTGTGAAGAGTATGTACGAAGGTGATAGGGCTACGGTGCGAGTGGATGGTGAGCTGAGTGAGTTCTTTGATCTCAATGTGGGACTGAAACAGGGTTGTGTGATGTCTCCATGGCTGTTTAATATATACGTGTACATAGATGGGGTTGTAAAGGAGGTGGAAGGTAGGGCAGTGGATGTAGGGGTGGATCTAATGAATGAGGGTGAGATTGGAAGATTCCGGTGTTGCTGTTTGCTGCTGATACAGTATTGTTGAGTGAAGATGAATGGGAGTTGCAAGGTTTGGTGAATGAATTTGGGACAGTGTGTAGGAGGAGGAAGCTGAAAGTTAATGTAAACAAAATAAAGTTATGGTGTTTGAGAGGAATGAAGCCACAGAATGTACAGTGAGGTTGGATGGTGAGGATATGGTGAATGTGAGTGCATTAAAGTACTTGGGTAGTGTGATGAGTAAGGATGGAACTTTGGGGGATGAAGTGCGTGAAAGGGTACAGCAGTGAAGGAAGGTTGTTGATTCACTGAAAGCAGTGATGAGAAATAGGGAAGTGAGTATGGAAGTTAAGAAGTCACTGCATGATAGTATTGTGATCCCTACCCTGACGTATGGAAGCGAGGCGTGGACCTTGCGAGAAGGGAACAAGTCAAGAGTGAGAGCAGTGGAAATGAGTTACTTGAGAGGAGCATGTGGAGTGACATGGAGGGACAGGCTGACGAATGAAGAAGTGAAGGAACGTTGTGGGGTGGATGTGGGTGTGGTTGAGAAGATTAGGAGAAATACACTGAAGTGGTTTGGACATGTGGAGAGAATGGAGAATGAAAGACTGACTAAGAGGGTGTATGTAGGTGAGGTGGAGGGAGGGAGAGGGAGGGGTAGACCGAGGATGAGGTGGAAGGATGGAGTTGAGAGGTATATGAGGGAGGGGGGGGGTGAGTTGGGGGGAGGGTAGTCAAATGGTGGGTGACAGAGCGACTTGGAGGCGTTTTGTCTGCAGCCATCCTTTGCGGGATTAGGGCGTCGGACTATAGATAGATAGATGAATGTTATTCGGACATGCTGCTTTCAGCCAATCATCACCAACCAGTTAAGTGCACCTTCGCCTCAAAAAAAAAAAAAAAAAAAAAAAAAGTATAGGTCTGTTCTTCGCTTTGCTAAAAAAAAAAAAATTCATTTGCACAAAATTCTCTGAACTCTCCAACTTGAATTCTCCCCATTCCTTCTGGCACCTTGCCAAAACCTTTCTAACAACCTTACCTCATCATCCTTCCTTTCCTTTATCCAGACTGATGGCTCTGTAGCTATTTCTTCTACTGATAAAGCAGAACTCATCGCTCAGACTTCTTCAATTCCACCTTAGACGATTCCAGTGATGTTCCTCCATCACTTTGCCCCTCTGACTTCATCATGGCTGACATAAAAATTTCTTCAGTTCACGTATTTTCTGCAGTCACTGGCCTCAGTACCAACATGGCATATGCAGTTGATGAGGTCCCACCTCTTGTCCTCAAGTACTGTGCTTCTATGCTTACACCCCACCTAGGTAAACTCTTTCGCCTTTGTCTTTCAACTTGTACCTTTCCTTCTTGCTGGAAGTTTGCCCTCATTCAGCTTATTCCAAAGAATGGTGACCATTCCCATCCCTGTAATTATCGGCCAATTGCATTAACATCCAGTATTTCAAAAGTTTTCTAGCCTGTTCTAAAAAAAAAAAATAGCATCTTTCCTATTACAGCCTTCCTTCTGAACATCAGTACGGGTTCCGCCAGTGATACTCCACAGGCGATCTTCTCACTTTCCTTTCAGACTCCTGGTCATCCTTCTTTCTGGACTTTAATGTAAGCTTTGTCATTGCACTTGACATCTCAAAGGCATTCGATCGAGTCTGGCATAAATCTATAATTTACAAACTGCCCTCTTATGATTTCTATCCTTCTATCTGTGCCTTGATCTATATCTTCCTTTCTGGTTGTTCTATTGCTGCTGTTGTAAACTACCACCGTTCTTCTCCTGCAGCTGTAAATAGTGGTGTTTCTCAGGGCTCTGTTCTATCACCAACTCTCCTCCTTTTATTCATCAATGACCTTCTAAGCTGTAAATCTAACCCTATCCACTAATACATTGATGACTCCACCTTTCACCCTTCCATTCACTTCCCGCAATGTCCATCTCAGCAGTTACTTCACCAAACAAGGGATGATACTGTGACACACCTACTGTCTGACTGTGCTCACATCTCTGATTAAGGTAAAAGTAATTTTGTTGTTTTTAATGCATCAAAAAAACTCAGTTCTTACATCTGTATACACGACAAGATTCTCCACGGGAGTACTCTTTAATTTTTAACAACATCCAGCTCAAGCCTGAATCATCTTTGAACATGCTTAGGATTTCATTCTCTCGGGATTTATATTGGAAAAAACATATTACCTCTCTTGTGAGATCTGCTTCCAAGAGATTAGGTGTGCCAAGACGACTCCGTGCCTTCCTTATCCCTGCACGCTTTTTGACTTTATACACGGGTTTTATTTGCCCCTGTGTAGCGTACAACTCTCAAGTGTGGGGAAACTCCTCATATACAGCTTCTCTCAACAAGGTGGAGTCAAAGGCTTTTCGTCTCATTAACTCTCCTTCTCTGACTGGCTCCCTTCACCCTCTGTCCATTAGCCGCACTATTGCAACTTTATCTCTTTTCTATCATCACTTAAATGGTGAGTGTTCCTCTGAACTGTCTGCTTGCATCCCTCCATCACTACGGCGGGAGCGTAGCACCCTTCTAGTAACAAACTCTCATCCCTTTTCTGTCCCCTCTCTAATGCAAGAGTTAGCCGCTACTCCCAGTCCTTCATGTGTGCAGCAGGTCAACTTTGAACATTCTCCGTCTGTTTGTGTTTCTTACTGCCTATGACCTCCAGTCTTTAAAACGCACTGTCTCAAGGCATCTCGAAATGAACGGTTCTTGAATTTGGCTTTCGATTAACTTGTTTTTGCTTTCTCATGGAGGGAACAATTTGCGGGCTCCTAGCCGTTGGTTACTTCCTTGCATAAAAAGAAAAGATACTTCACCATCTTCATCCTCATTTGAATTCTGGAATACGCATACATTTGTTGGTGGCCTTGGAATGGGAAGGTCATCCATGTGATGGACCGGTCTTATTGCCGACGGTAAATTAGGGTAAATTATGCTGCTTTGGTCCTGGAAGAAAATTCCACAACTTTTGTCATCCAAAAATAACAATCTGTTGTTTGGTAACTTGGTTCTCTCCACATCATTGGAAGAGCGAAGGGCATCCCTGCTTTCTTTCCTGCTAGCCATTCACGTAGAGAGTTGGAAGAAGTCACACAGCAAATATGGGACGCTCATCGTTTGTATTGGTCGGCAGCTTTAACGCCAAAATAATGTAGGTAAGCTGTCTTTACAAGGGACGTGGTCTTCCGTTTCTGCTTCTTTGGAGTGAAGCTTCCACATATATATCAGAAAGCATTAGGATCAATCACACATCCACGAGGCACTGTCAACCAATAAATCTGAAATAAGTGTTATATTAATCAAAATGAATTTACATAGATCTAGTTTAGATAGTGGATGTAGACAACTGACAATGTATACGTTCGATATTATACACTACATATATATAAAGCCTTATGAAGACCACGAGTAAAGCGGTGAAATGAAGGACCACTGTACTATAAGGATACGTGTGAGGGTAGTGAGTTTAGAAAAACTGTACGTGCCAGAGCAAAATGATCATCATATTTGAAATCAACGCCATGTCATTGCCTTGAGATACCCATTTCTGTCTCTGAACTGAAATTTTTGTCGAGTAGTGTAATTAACAAGCAAAATAAGTTGCCTAGTAAGCGGTGATACGAAGACTCACATGCCATTATGAATACAGTTCTAAGGCACAGCACATCAGGGGTACCAGCGAGGCACTGTAACTCAGGAGATATTTTCAGATCTCTTGCCAGATATTTTTCTTAGCGCAAACACTTCCACCTATTACAATCGGCCCGTGAGGGTGAACCCAGCGTTGGTCAACTCATATTTCAAGCCTCTGACGGGGAAGAGGACAGTAGGGGTATGTCTAGACAGGAGGGTGGTCGAAGCGGGAGCGTAGGTAATATAGACGAGCAAATAGAATAGATATATATGAGAAGGGAAGATTTAGTTATGCCGTTATACTATAGTAAATACACCATTGTGTTAAGATAAACACAATTATCGAGAATAACATACAATGTGCAAATTATTCATTTCTCATAATTCTTAACGTGATCTACTATGTATTTTTTCCTCTGTTCTATATGACGTGATGAAGAACAGATTTTTTTTACCTCGTATTCACTAAGTTTTCACGGAACGCATGGCAGTGCAGAGTGTCTGAAGCAATCTGAAACTCTGCCATCACCTCTTGGGGCGACTGTACACATTTGAACTTACCGTAAAAAGTTACACTTGTTAGAACTGCTTAGAGAGTTCTACATGCATACCCCTCGATTTCCATAGACGATAGAGAGACAGACAGGCATATTCTCTCTCCCTCTTTAAATAATAAATAAATAAATAAATAAACGAATAAATAAAGATATAGACAGATAGGTAGATAGATAGATAGATAAATATATAGATAGATATAGATGTAGGTGTAAACAGATATCATCGTCATCATCATCAGGACTTCCTTTCCCACCCTAGGGCAGGGTGAGAAGTAGCAACGTCCAGACAGCCCAAGTTTGTCCAATCCAATGGGCCACGGGCCCATTCACTCATCATTCAGGCCCCCGGAAACCTGACTCTGTCGATACGTCAAAAACTTCCACCACATTCTGTAGCTTCACATAATCGTATGAGTCAATCCGAACGCTGTCACGTTAGAAAGGGAGGCCAAATCCCTGATCATGCACTTCTTCTCACAACATTCATCCAGCCAGCTCGATCTCTCGTCAGTCCCCTAGTCTCACCGACTTCCATACCTCTCTTCCTCACACACTTATCCAGCAAATCCCTCCACCTTCTCTTTGGTCTACCTCGCCTCCTCCCTCCTTAAAATTCGCTCAGATATACCTTTTTCACCACTCTATTGTTATCCGTTCTCCCCACATGACCATACCATCTCAGTAGCCTACACTCTCTTCTATTCTGGTGTCTACAAACCTCCTCACCTCTCATCTTTCACTAATCACATTATTTCGTATCCTATCCACTCTCAGTACTCCACATACATTCCTCAGCAGTCCCATCTTCACTACTTTTACTCTTGACCTTTAATTTTCATGCCACACCTTAGTCTCACATCTGTATGTTAAAGTTGGCACTAACACTCCTTCATGAAAGCCTCGTGCAGCTGCAACACTCAAGCTTCTGTTTCTTATCAAGGCCTTCATAGTACCAGCTACCTTCTTTCCTTGTGTTACTCAACTTTCCATTTCTTTTGCACATTTTCCTCTCTTTTCTATAACCGTACTCAGTAATTTGAACTCTCTCACCAATTCCAGGCTCACTCCATTCACTCTACCATCACGCTGGGAGTCACCTTCTCTCTCGATTACTATCACTTTACTGTTTTCTACATTTACTCTCAAGGCACAATACTCACAGACATCAGCAAAACTCTGCACTAGTCTACCAAGTTCTTGTCCGGTATTTGCAAGTAGTACTGCATCATCAGCATACCACAAATTTGGGATATTCCATCCACAACCATTTATTACCAATGCCATCCCTCTCTCAATTACTCGTGTTTTTTCTTATCACTCCCTCCATATAAATACAGAACAACCATGGGG
>NC_136974.1:17287287-17362287 GCF_032717465.1 Coenobita brevimanus | reverse complement strand
AAAGGATACTGACAATAGGGTTTATAGAATTAATGGTCTGAGTGCGCTGAAATGATATTTTTAAATGTTCCCCAGCAGTAAGAATGTCGGGAGTTGGGACTACAGAAAGTGGGGTGGAGAACAAAGAAACGAATGGAGTGAGCTGGTATTGCAGTGGTGTGGGGGGGTAGTAAGGGACCGTGTGAAAATAGATGGTGTAGCATTAATAGCCGCAGTACAGTGAAGGTCAATATGAAAGATTTCGCAAACAAGGATATCCAGAAAAACAGGAGCTCACATTTCGCTACACAGATATGTTTTGCAACGTGGAAAAAAAAAATGAACCCCCCTGATCTGTCATTTATGAATTCATCTAATATCTATGCACTTTGATATGTGTTTCTAATAGCATTATGTCGTCCTAGCTAGAAAATCTGCATTATTTGTCCAGTTCTTTTTCATACTGTGGTTATAATCCTGTATCCTCGTATCTGTCAATCTACTAATATATACCCGTTCTTATGTCTATGTCATGTTATTTGTCCAGTCCTTACCTTCTTGAAACTATAGTCCTATGTAACTGTCAAAGCCTTTCTCTGTTTATCTATGTCTGTGAATGTATTTATATGTTATACCTGTCTATCACTTGTTCCATCTCTTATACTGTTCACCTATCGGTGTCTGGTAATCTCAACCTTTTAATATACTTATTTGTCTTACTTGTCACTTTTTTCATATTTGTTTGTCATAACGTCTTGACCATTTGTCTCTTTTTTTGTTTACCTTTTAATATGTTTCCCTATTCTATCCATCAGCTTCTTTATGTTGCTCTATTTAGCGTCTTGCTTGATTAACCCATTGAGTCTAATTTATTCATATCTGTCCATATTTTTAACAGCCTTATCTGTCTACTTACTTTGTTTTAATATTCCAGCTGTTGTTTCATTAATCCATGTCTCTGTTGTCCTGTATCTACTGCATTTAAGTGTATCCATTATATCTGTTGCAAATTTCAGTCTTATTGATTATCCTGTCTGCCTGTCGGTCTATCTGTTCATCTGCCTTTGTATCATTACTGATCTGACGTATATAGTTATGTATCTTCTCTGTCTACGTAGGTTTCTATTCGCCTGTATCTCTATCTTTACACACGTTATATTTAGGCACTTGTTACTATATATTTGCTTACATTACAACCTTTTTCCTTGCCTATCTATCTGTGCATATATTTGACTTTTCATCTATCTGTCTTTATATCTATTTAGCTATCTGTCTGTTCATTAACAGTATCTATGTATATAGTCAGTCATCTACCAATTTATCTACTTACCCATCTAACTCTGATACATATTTTTGATCAGGATAAAAGTAACCTTAATCGATCAAGAACATCTATCAACTCCTGCCAAATCATCCGCAGGAGTATCCTTTAATTTTTAACAAATACCAGCTCATTCCTAGATCATCGTTACACATACTTGGGGTTTCATTTTCTCGGGATTTATTTTGGAGAGATTATACCTCTTTTGTAAAATCTGCTTCCAAGAGATTGGGTGTGCTAAGCCGACTCCGTGTCTTCTTTACGCCTGCATGGTTGTTGACTTTATCCACGGGTTTCATGTGCCTCTGTGTAGAGCACAACTCTCATGTGTGGGGAGGCTCCCCACATACAGCTCTTCTCAACAAGGTGGAAACAAAGGCTTTTCGTTTCCTTTACTCTCCTTTTACTGGCCCCCTCCAACCTCTGTCTCTCTGCCTCACTGTTGCATCTTTATCTCTTTTCTGTCACTACTTCAATGGCCACTGCTCCTCTGAACTGTCTGCTTGCATCCCTCCACCACCATTGCAGGCGCGTAGCACCCGTCTAACAACAAACTCTCATCCTACTTCTGTCCAACTCTCTAATAGAAGAGTTAACCGTTTTTTCCAGTCCTTCATGTACGCAACAGGTCAACTCTGGAACTCTTCCCTTGGTCTGTATTTCCTGCTGCTTATGATCTCCAGTCTTTCAAACGCAGTGTGTTCAGGCATCTCGAAATGAACGGATCTTGAATTTGGCTCTCTGTTGTCTTGTTTTTTGTTTTTTTCTTAGAGGGAACAATTTACGGGCTCTTGGCCTATGGTTCCTTCTTGTTTGCAAGAGAAAATCTATCTGTATATATTTATCCAACTGCCTACTACTGTTCTATATATCCATCTCTTCCTTTCCTTCACGTCCCATCCTGCAGGCTACTCAAGGTACCCTAAACAAATGACTTCCAAGTAACCTAATTCCGATGCAGAAGTAGTCCTTCAGTCCGCCCAACAAATTTTTCAGGTCCATCCGTCCCTTTGTCTATCTACGTATGTATCAATCCGTATCTTCCTTCCCGTCACCTCCATGGTGCCATAACCGGATGACTTGAGATAACCTAATTTTGATTTAACAGTAGGCCTTCATTTCATCCCAGTCATACTCCCACATTATTAACTCTTCAGAACAAAAGTGTATCTGTCTATCTATCTATCTATCTGTCTATATTTCTGCTACGGTCAGACAGTTTAAATCAACTTAGCTGGGACACCTTTAATTGAAAAAGTCACAGCAACAATATAAATTGGCTCTATCCGTCCGATGAAGTTTTTTTTCTCCGATTATTATTATTATTATTATTATTATTATTATTATTATTATCATTATTATTATTATTATTTCATTCTTACTAAGGCCAAACGAATTTATTGAACTTGTGAAAGATCTCTTGTAATGATCGAGTTAAAGAAGCCTGTTTCTACCCCCTCCAGTTCGAAAAGTCTCCTAAGCTAAGTAAAACTTGCATGAAGGTAGCAAGAATAAAATGATAACACTTCATCACAAAGATAATGGTACACCTTTCTCTACTCTGACGACTTTTTATGTTTCAGTCTTGCTACTGCCAGAGGAGTTTTATTCAGTTCATATGACACATCTCAAAGTGCAGGAGAGAGAGAGAGAGAGAGAGAGAGAATCTGCATTGTCCCTATTGTTTCATTTTTACTAGCCTCGATAGCGAGGCTGGTATTGTTTTCAATTTGCCTGTCTGTCTGTCCGTGTTTCTTTTAGCACGATATCTTCGCAACCGCTCAATATATCATCACAAAATTTTACACGAATGTAGTAGGAAAAAAATCGATCACGAGTTCGAAATTGGTGGAAGTAGGTCAAGGTCTGTGTGTCTGTTACTACGATAACTTCGCAACCGCTCAGGACATCATGATAAATTTACAGGTGTGCAGTAGGGATGAAAATTTCATACGAGTATTGTTTTCAGTTTGTCTATCTGTCTGTGTGTCTGTTAGCATGATAACTTCGCAGTCGCTCAAGATATGATCATAAAATTTACAGGTGTGTAGTAGGGATGAAAATCTCCTACGAGTTCGAGATTGGTGAAAGTAGGTTAAGGTCTGTGTGTCTGTTACCACGATAACTTCGCAGCCGCTCAAGATATCTTCACAAAATATTACAGGGTTGTAGTAAGGATGAAAATATCCTACGAGTTCGAAATTGATGAAAGTAGGTGAAGGTCAAGGTCAAATTCTGAGCCATGCTAGATATGTATCGGCTCACAGCTGGTGTGATGCCCCCCTTTGGGGGGGCTCATTTTTTTTTTTCTATTTCGAGATAGCTATATTCAGCTTAGGAAAAGTCTCTTGCAGAAAGGGTTAACCAAGTCTGTATTCAGCCGATCCAAATCGGAAAGTCTCTCCTGTGCTAATTCGCATGAAGGTAGCAAGAATAATGATAAAATATTTCTTCGGCACGATGCAGCTTGTTCTTGTGTACCTTTGCTGTCGTCAGAGGAGTTGATTCAGCCTGGGGTAGGAGCATTATGGGAAAGGATGACGTACACTCTCCTTTATCCCGCCCCTCTTTTTTTACCATTTTAACAACGTATTTTTTTTTTTTAACTCTCGCCACCGTTAGTCTGTTTCAGCTTATGAGAGACACCACGTAGCCAGAAGGTATGTGAATAATAAAATGAGTACATATATTTGTTGTTTTCTGTTCAGTCCTTAACTATTCACTTTGATGATGCATTTTACATTGCAATATTGCTACGACCAGACTATATCATTCAGCCTTAGCAAGACTTTCCAAAGTAAATGAATTAGATATAGCCTAATTTGAGCCATTTCAACTGCCAGTAGCAAGAAAAAAGTCAACGGACTGAAGGGGTTAACTATAATCATCTTCTCTATTGTCTCTGAAGAGACGCCCTCATGAACTCGTATTCTCGTCACTTTAGGTTTTCAGCCTCCCTTGCACCTCTTCCTTAACAATGTAGTTTACAAACTACCTATTAACATTCATTTTTTGGCTCATTTTTTTTTATATCAACATAAACAATATGAAAAACATAAAATATATCAACGCAGCACCTGCATACGTAACTCGAGAAGGAAGAGATGTTAGTAAGCTTCCTAGCCTCCCGTTACCATCTTTGGTATCAAGTCCTTGTTGTTCTATAGTTATCTGTTGCATGATGCTGCACCTTAGGAATGGCAGGCCTCGATAACAGTACTCCATGGAGTTTCTTTTCTCAAGTTTTTCACTGTGATCTTGCCTTTTATTGTATTATACTCTTTGCACTGTTGGATGATTCTGTTCATCTTGCCACAAAAATTTCGAGCTGTAGGGGTTATAAGGCATTTATTAATCCCTTTACAACCAAACACTTCCCATATGCTAAAAGAAAATGTTTGTACAGTATTAAGGAAGAATGAAACAACGTCCTTGGCTGAGTGGGTTACTCTCTTTACTGCTATGTTAAATTTCTTATTTTACATTATTCTCGTTGTGTCCACACGGTTATATTCAACTCTGTGTACACTTTTAACACTGACTGATAACCTCATCAACACGAAAGGTCTTTCTCAAGCTCAATAAAATACACTGAAGGTAGCAAGAATGAACTAAACTAAAACGTCTTCGTCGTTACACATTAATCGGTAGAGAGGTGGCCTGCAGTCCTAATGGACCCAGGTCCGAATCCCCGCTGGGGCAGGGAACAGTTTAAGGATCTGAATTTCATAAAGCAGACTTTACTGATCTACCTGAAGACCCGCCAACATGTTATAAAAATACCCCCGCTAGAACCAGTACACCAGTTCTGTATGAGAGAGCTCTAGCATGTACTTCTTTATGGACGGTGGATGTTAGCGCCAAAGTGGTGACATGTGGAGGTGTATGGTATGTAGGAGGACTACTGGGCCTTGAGAACAGGGTTTATGCCCACAGTCGGACAAAAAAAAAAAAAAAAAACACCAGCCCACGACTCACCGACATCTCATATATGTTGTCCCACAGTGTAGGCTTTCTCAACCCATCTGGTTTTGATTCATCTCTTCTTCCACCAGTATCAGCACATGTTCTTGTTGGTTAAAGTGGTTCTCAAGCACCTTTACCAGTTTAATTGAGGTATTGCACGTTAATATTTTGTTATGTGATACTTATGCAATTTTGTTAATGCATAACAAACGTTAATATACGAGATGATAACAATCAGTAACACGTAAAACGAGCAGGAACACTCAGAGAGTGCAACACCCACACGGGTGTAAATACACGGTATGGAAAACATCCTGGACAGCCATCTAATTTAACAAGAATACGGCCCCATGTGTCACTGCTAAGTTTGGTCGTCCTCGCCTTCTTCCAGTATCACCATTTCTAGTTTGTATCAGCCTGTGTTGAGATGTCTTTTATCTTGAATGAAGCTTCGAACTGGAAAGGTTGGCTATATTTTTCGTATCTTTAACCTGATCAGTACGAAAAGTCTTTCCTGGGCTAAATAAAATTGTATGGTTATAGCAAGAGGTAAAGGATAAAGACACCATAGGATTAAACGGTGTAATACTGAATGAAATCGTTTGGGAGCAGCAAGAATGAAATAAGTGTGCTGGTACTGAAGCCAGAAATAGCACACTTTTATTTTTTTACTCTTCTTCACAATGAGGTTTCCTCAAACCTGAAATAATCGCATGGGGGAAGCAGGAACATATTACAAAAATTAGATGTTAACGTACTAAAATTGTCAATAATCACTGTTCATGTTCACTACAAACGTCTTCCTTTAGGTGAATATCATCTAGTGACAGCAAGAATAGAAAACATCATTGCACTGACGAAATAGATGTGATATCTGACGTGTTGCAACCTTTGCCAAGCAGAATTTTTAGCTTAACCCCTTCAGTACGATGACGACTCTCAAACTGCATTCCTGTTTCCACCACATGATATTATTTAGCCCAAAGGAAATCCATTATAATGAAGGAATGACAAGCAATATTGATGAGCCTCTTCAGTACGATGTATTATTTACCCTTCCGATAAGTAAAATCTTAATTTTGTTTAAAGCTGACCACTAGTACTGAAGGGATTGCATCCAGTATCCATAAACCTACACTGTGATGAGCTGGAGCGTTATTCTTAATGATGATGGACGTTTTATAAAAAAAAAAAAAAAAAAATCTTAACACGCGAGAGCAATGTTTTTTTCAGTATTAACTCTTGGAAAAATAGGCAATTTTACCCGATTGGAGGCACCACTCATAACGAAGGGGAATGCTGAGTATAACACCGAGCTATGACTCGGAACATCTGCTGTACAAGGTTAGAACAAAAAGAGTGAAACAAAGAGGAAAAAAAATGTTATCCTTGTGTGTGTGTGTGTGTGTGTGTGTGTGTGTGTGTGTGTGTATGTGTAGGGGCAGGTTGTGTAGGGACAGGTGTGTGTGGGTAGGAGCAGGTGTGTGGAGATAGCGTTAAGTACACATAATTCACCAGCAGCTGATACCCTACTTCTTGTTTCCCACTCCTACCTCCTCAACTCTCTCTCTCTCTCTCTCTCTCCGTCCCAGTTTTTAGTTTTCCTTCAAAATTGCCTCTTTTATTAATGGTGATATCCGTAGTATATTTAGCTCTCACTCTGTATCCTTTGCCTCCTCCTCATCATCATCATCATTATCATCAACAACATCCTCCTCCTCCTCCTCATTATTATCATCGTCATCATAAATTAGGATCCAGAAGTAAAGAAAAAGAGCTCGCAAAGTTTGGGGCGTTATCAAACAGCATGCTTCGTGAAATGGACCATACCATCATCCACATGTCGTCCAATCCCTCAGTATCTCGACTTCAGTTCTCAAGCAACACACACACACACACGGTAAGTAAGTAACGCACATACATACATATAATGAGAGAGAGAGAGAGAGAGAGAGAGAGAGAGAGAGAGAGAGAGAGAGAGAGAGGGATTTCATTATTTTTTTCTCTGTCGGGTGTAGGGTTCCTCAATTTCCATTCCTCACTTCCTCACACACTCATTTACCATACCCATCCATCTTTACCTTGGCCTCCCACGCCTCCTCTCACCATCACCTTCACTTATGTGAACATTTTCCACCGACCTACAGTAAACCCATTCTTTCAATGACCATCTTAATGAACGCTACTTTTGACGATATTTACGTCTGCATGATTGTATGTTTTTACCTATGCAAACATGTATGTATGTATATAGTAAAACTGTGTACCTTGGACAAAACTCTGCACATGCAACCATCTGAGGCCCAGTAACTTATATTCCGATTTTCCTCGAGACTAATGTGCTCTGAGGAGTTTTGGTCACTGTTGTGCTCCTGCAATGACTTCGTTTGTGAAATATTGATGGCAGGATGTAGTAAGTATTGCAAATATTATCAGGATTTAATTTAAGTTTATTAGAGTGTGTGTGTGTGTGTGTGTGTGTGTGTGTGTGTGTGTGTGTGTGTGTGTGTGTGTGTGTGTGTGTGTGTGTGTGTGTGTGTGTGTGTGTGTGTGTTTGTAATGCAAATTGTGCATTTAAGTATGCGTGTGTATGCAAAGCAAACTCTGCCTATATGTGTGTGCTTTGTGGGTGTTTTGTGGGGGAGTGGTTGTGGAGTGCATGCAATGCATTTATACATATGGAAATATGTAGAGCAATATGTACTGTTCATGAGAGAGAGAGAGAGAGAGAGAGAGAGAGAGAGAGAGAGAGAGAGAGAGAGAGATGATGTCCAGTAGAAATACTTTTTTTGGCAATGTTGTAACCATGCGATGACGAAACTATCATTGGTGGCGGAGAAACTGCCATAGTTCCAGCAGGCCGAGCATTAGTGAACGCAGCGAGAAAAGGCCCTCTTACCATCTTAGCACACAGTCATTTCAGTTGCTGTATTTGTTGAATCCCTCACTCTGTAAGATGAAAAATGTCTTTACTGCTTTTTTGCATCAAATGTACTCAACCTTCACACGTTGTAAAGCAGTCCCCTTTTCATTACTCTTACTTTTAACTCTTCTTACGCATTCCACATCTTACACGGTTTCACACCCATACGTTTATTCGACCTATTTCCTGTACACACTGTGCTTTCAGTACTACACATTTCATGATCCTTTTAACGTTTCCATCCATAAAATGTCAGATCTTAGCTTTTTAATTAAATTTTTGTAAGGAAATTGGAAGGAACGCAATGAAAAGACACTTATGATGTGATTAAAAGATGTATTCACCTGTAGATCCGCCTATCATATTTGGGTATGCATAGTATACCTCATACAGGGTTGCCAGGTTAGCTTTGAGGAATCAGTTTCTTTAAATTTGGTCCCATTTTGTCAATTTTGTCTCTCTCTCTCTCTCTCTGTATATATATATATATATATATATATATATATATATATATATGAAGTTTACAGCTGTAGGTTCACGCAGCCTCCTTGGAAATGCCACACTCAGACTTTTCCCAACCCCTGCCATTCTACTGTACTTTCCACTTTCTTTACACATTTACCTTTTTTTTTTTTTTTTTTTTTTTTTTTTTTTTTTTTTGTATCATTTCTCCCAGATGCTTCAATTCTCTCACTAATCCGTCTCTCTTCATTTACCATATTTTCAAATTAGGTGTCACTTTCTCTCTCAGTAACCATGGCTTTACTTTTATATACATTTACTTTCAAGGAATATTGTTCACAGATATCAGCAGAACTCAATACCAGGCTGAAAACAAAGTACCATTTGCTTACATCAGGTTTGAAATATTCAACCCTACACAATTCACTGTTATCCTCAATCTTCTCTCCATAACTTGAGCTCCTTTTGCGCTCAAAACCCTCACATACTAGTATATACATGGTGTCCCAGGAGTTACTAATATTTCCAATTCATGAGGGTTTTTCAGTTAACATATGAAGAAATCGAAACGTTCACGGAGTGCATAGAATTTGAATCTGCTGGTAATATGATCTTTTTTTTTTTTTCAATTTGCACTCCGTGTTACAGTAATCGATATTCTTTAGTGTTCTATTTTTACTGAAAACTACCTAAACAATAATCAACAAGTTTACAATGAGCTGCCCAAAGAAACAGTAAAGCAATGAAGATTACCGGTAATGGTAACACGACTTCTATCTATCCATATAATGCCAGACGGCTCAATTCCGTAAAGGTTGGTCACAACAAAATTACTCCATGTCGCCCTGTCCAAGCCATTTCATTGCCCTGCATTCAGCTCACACACCCCTCTCACATATACAGTACCTCTCCACTCCATCCCTCCATCTTATCCTCGGCCTCCCCCTCCCTCTCCCCCTCGCATCCACCTCACAGATATTTATAAGTCCTCTACTTCATAACTATTCTTACCCTTAGTATGACCATAGTACATTTGTCTTAGTGCGCGTCCACACGTGTGCTCAAACAAGTGCTGGCAACATATTAGCAACGCAGTAACGAACATGCTGCAAACATGTTAGGAACAGCAGCGTCCACATCATGTTGGCAACATAACGATGAAGTCTCAGCTGCCTGGTATGGACATTTATATCTCATCGCCTCTGCTCCCAGTGTTCGAAGCTGCACTGAAACATGTTTGCATACATCCGTCCAAATACTGCTGTATACATGTACCCAAACAGGTTGCCAACCGTGTTGTCAACATATGTTTGAGGGCACGTGTGGACGCGCCTTAGAATGATCGCAGGAAATACCTCCTGTAGTTATTAGGCTACGTCAACTCTTGCAACATCCTGTATGGTGAGGAGTCGCATGGACATCACACGTCCATGTCTTACTCCACCACTGCTATTAAACCACTTGATTGGAAAACCGCCTACTCGTATAAAGATTCACTGCCGTCATCAAATCTCTTAACGACATTCAGTAGCATGCCATCCATACCATATACACGCAGTGTCATTCACAATCCCTCTCTATTTGCCTTGTCGTAAGCTTTTGCAAGATCCATAAATGATAAATGTACCTTACAGTACATTATTTTCCTCAGCCTTTCTCCATTATTTCATTGTGACTGTTTGACCCACATATTCACTACCATGTCTAAGGTCTGCCAGTCCGTCATTCATCAAGCCTTCTCAAAATCCCCTACTTTTCTTTAATAATTCTTCCACTTACCCCTCCTACAACACTTAACAGATTAATAACATGCACATTTTTCCATTTATTTCGACGTCCCTAATCTTTGTACAAGTGCACAACCACAGCTTACTGTACTTTTACTCTACCGCTATATTTCCATTGGTCGGAGCTTTCATCGGTATTTCTAATGTATATTTCATTCCAATCTCACCACTTGATCATCTCTGCATATATCCCATCAACACCAGATGCCATCCCATTTTGCAAGTTTCACATAATTTTTCTGTTCTTCCAGTGTATATTCTTTTTGGCACCACATTTCTTTTATGCACACACACACACACACACACACACACACACACACACACACACACACACACACACACACACACACACACACACACACACACACAGAGGCCTGTTGACTATCACTCTACCTTTTCGTCAGCCTTTTAAAATCTTCTTTTCATCTGCTCCTTACTTCTCCTCCATTTGTTAGTATTCTTCAGCATTTGTCCCTCACACGTTTTTCCATAC
The DNA here is from genome assembly GCF_032717465.1 of Coenobita brevimanus. NCBI lineage: Eukaryota > Metazoa > Arthropoda > Malacostraca > Decapoda > Coenobitidae > Coenobita > Coenobita brevimanus. Next base: position 17,351,356 of record NC_136974.1, on the reverse strand, counting down.
CCATTTGAACAGCTTATTTCCATAATAGTCTGTCTCTTTCTCAAACTAGTATACATTCATTTTTCGTCGAAGATCATAGTTCTCTCTCTCTCTCTCTCTCTCTCTCTCTCTCTCTCTCTCTCTCTCTCTCTCTCTCTCTCTCTCTTTACACCCTTACTCTTCTAAATACACACTCTCCTGTAATTTCATCCTCTTTCTTCCATCCACTATGGGCATTTCATTCTCGTTTTCTCCACTGCCCTTTCATCCTTTCACCATCCTGCCAAACTGCATCGTTCTTACTAGTTGCTAATCTCGCTGCACGATACGCAACATCAGCGGTAATAACCAAACACACTCACAACTATACGCTACACAAATTTTCCAAAACCATTTCTTCTCAGTTAACTAAATTTAACATTTATAACTTTTCCTGATATTCATCACTGCTCTCTCTCTCTCTCTCTCTCTCTCTCTCTCTCTCTCTCTCTCTCTCTCTCTCGTGCACGATTCCCTCAGTTTTATCTTGCATATCACAATCAGCGATTAGATAAAGTCCACACTTACCCTTTAACTCTCTCTCTCTCTCTCTCTCTCTCTCTCTCTCATATCAAGAAATGGAGCAGTCACAACAGCAGAGTTGCCCTCATATTCAGCATCTCAGACTAAATATGCTGTATTGTCATGAACAAATATGCAAAGATAATAGCAATTTTGATTTTTTATGTAAACAAATGAATAATTATAATATAATCAAATAAAAATCATATTCAGGAGCCCTTCCTTTCGAGGTGTCTGGAATCATTGTGTTTAAAAAATCAAGGGTCATAGGCAAAGGAAAACACAGACTAAGGAAAGCAGCTGCAGAGCTGACCTGTTGCATAGATTGATAGCTATGATTACTGGTTAACTGTTGCATAAAATGTGCACAAAAAAGGAAGAGAGTGCCCTTTTAGATGGGTGCTGTATGCCCACCATACTGGAGGAGGGATGCAAGCGGAGAGTTCAGAAGAGCAGTGGCCACTGAAGTGTTGACAGTAAAGAGGTGAAAATGTAGCACTGCAGCAGAGTGACCGAAGAGAATCAGTAAGAGGAGGGGAGTTGATGAGACGAAAAGTCTCAGGCTCCACCTCGTCTAGAAGAGCTGGATGTGGAAAGCCCTCTCAGATAGTCGAACCATACTTCATACAGGGGCGAATAAAATCCTTATGCAATATCAACAGCTGTGCAGGAGTAAAAAAAAAAAAAAACGGAATCGGCTGAGCTAAGTAGATTTTGCAAGACAGGTAACATGCTCCTTTCATGGTTTACTCAGATAGAAAGAAACCTCAAGGTTATCGGGAGACGATTAAGGATGAGTTGTTTTTTGCTGAATATTAATAGATACTCCTAGAGGAGATCTGATTGGTCGAAAGACGTTGGAAATGGGTTTTTGCTACATTAAAAAGAAAAGACTTTCTCCTAACCCTAGCCCGGTAAAAAATGACAGCTAAATCAGAAATTGGTGTGTCATAGCCTCACCCCTCGACTGCTGAAGCAACCGCAGCGATGGACGCCGAGAGAATCAGTTATGTGAAAGATGGAGTCATTGGTAAGAGGATAAAATTAATTGTGCAACTCAAAAAATCACTGATGAATTGAAAGGGAATTGGTGACAGAACAGAACTTAAAGAATATCACTATTGAAAGCTTTAGAGGAGGAACACTGGCCGTCTACAACAGCAGCCATAAATCGACCAGAAAAGAAGTTTAATATCGAAGCACAGGCAGGACAGAAACTGTATGAGTGTGCTTTGGAAATTATGGATTTGTGCCAAACTCGGTCGAAAGCCTTCAAGATGCCATGCCTGATAGCAAAGATTTCGCCAAAGTCCTGAAAGGAGAACGACTTTGAATCAGGAAGGGTAGTTAAAAAATGGCCACTTTAACATCCTTGGTGGAACCCATACGACGTAAAAAAAGAAAAGAAAAAAAAAAAAGGGTCATGAGTGGAAAAGTGCTTCAAAATATCCCTGTTAAGGACAGATTTAAAGTAATAAAAAATAAAAAATATTAAATCAATTAAGTGACAGTTCAAGGGAAGGGAAAGTCATTGTAAATCGGGACAGGGACAATGAGAGCAAACTTCCAGCAAAAAAAAAAAAAAAGAGTAGAAGTTAATAGGCAAAGGCGAAAAGTTCTTTTAGGGAGGTTGTCAGCACAGCAGCACAGTATTTGAGGAGAACAGGAGGTGCTCCATCAACCTCGAGCTGACACTTTTACATAATATTCTTCCTTTCTGTCAGTCATCATTCATCAGCAAAACAACTCCGTCATTACTTCGCCGACATGTAGTCATACATGACCTCAAACACTTCACACCCTTTCACTTGTCTCCTTCACACCCTTCCATCTCTGCCTCACATAAAACCATTAGATGGTAACTTTAATTTTTGAAATAATTCACTACTTTCATTTTCCTACAATAATCATCCAGCTCCTTGCATTCCAACAGGCCACAAAAGCCTGCATAAGAGCAGGTTATTATTATTATTTTTTTCATTATTGTTACAACAACAACAACAACAACTACTACTACTACTACTACTACCACTACTACTACTACTATTACCACCACCACTACTACTACTACTACTACCACTATTATTATTATTATTATTACCATTTTTGTCGTCATCGTCACCCATAATCGTGGTAGGAAAACTATGTTTTGTCCGTGGATGTGATACTGGTACTGTCTGGGTTAATCTTGTCACTGATAATTATATTCTGTCATTCTTGGTAGTAACTTTTTTTTTTTTTGTTACTGATTTTCCTACTCTGCTAATTGATCCTTTCAATCTGAGATGGCCTTTTGTTTCGCATTACGAAGAACAAAATAAATCATCAGTGCGGTGAAGAGGTCTATGAAGAGTTTGTTTCATTTACACTTCCCGATGAGAATAAGTATTTTTCATTGCTGTATTCTTCTTGTTCTTCATATTTTACTTATTTGTGCCCAGGATCCTTTAAAAAGACAGAATGGGACATTTCCAGAAGTTAATCATGGAGGCAACCCCAAGGTTTGGACCTATTACCATTGTGACTTTGAGCAGGTAGGTGGTGGGCAGTATGTTTAATATCCTTCCAGCCAAAGCCCGCACAGACAACCCTGGGCAGAATTGGGTTATTATTATTTTTTTTTTAATGCAAGGAAGAAGGAACCAAAGACCAGGAGGCCGCAAACAGTTCCTTCCAAGAAAAAAACAAAAACAATACAAAAGAGAGCCAAATTCAAGATCAGTTTATTTCGAGATGCCTGGACACACTGAGTTTGAAAGACTGGAGATCATAGGAAGTAGGAAATACAGACAGAGGGAGACAGTTCCAGAGCTGACCTGTTGCATAAAGGAAGGACTGGGAGTAACGGTTAACTCTTGCATTAGAGAGTTGGACAGAAAAGGGATGAGAGTTTGCTGCTAGACGGGTGCTGACAGTACTGACAGACCGATCATTCTCTTTAACCCAGTTGTACCTTGGGTTCTTCAGAATGGGCAGAGTAGAGCATTACCAAGAGATAATCGAAGGGGTAACCTCAAAGTTTGGACTTACGAGCTTAGCGACCATGAGCCGATAGGCGGAGTGCGGTACGCAAAGTATGTTTCCAGTACAATAATACATGCAGCAACCCTAGATAGTAGTGGGTTCATGCTATAAACCGTGGCTTGACTGTCTTGAAAAATTCAGTATTACTAAGTCGCTAACTATTGAGAGACGAGCTCGGAACCACGAGGTACCAAACAGCCTCCCTTGGCATATCCTTTACAATACAGGGATGTCCATAAATAGCGCTGGACGTGAAACTCAGCTGGTGGTGTCTTATGTGTTATCGGTATGGTTCAGTCTGTTGAAGAGGGAGTGAGTGTGGTAGTGGGAGTCGGAAACGAACAGATGGTGTAGCTTAGGCATTGATAATCGCTGACTGAGCCGTCTGCACGACACCCGAGAAACAGCATGGCGGACTGAAAGAGATGTGCTAATATGTGGACCGCCCCGTATTTAGCTTATACTTCAGTTTTCTTTGCTAGAAACAAGTTTGATACTAATGGTTCCTCTAGCCTGTTTATTCTGTATTCATATGAGTAAAAAAAACAAATGTATGCAGTTTTAAAAAGGCTCAAACTTATGAAAATGTCACGTATTTCGTCGGAAATGCTTTTGCCTGATATTTTTCTCATTCTACTTGCCATCACTCATTTTCACAGCGTCCTATGTAATCCTTCAGGATGGTTTGTCCTGAAGCGTACGGCGCATGTACAGGAGGCGAAATTACATAAGGTGAAGCGGCCTGGGACTTTGCTACAGGGGCATCAAGTTCCTACATAATTCCGTCTTTGTGGATATGTGGTTCTGGGTTCAAAGAAGAATTAATTAACTTTAGTGATGGTTTAAGTTCGAGTCCCTGTACACCATGGAATGGTATCTCATGACACCTTTCCCAGCATTTCAAATAGGGCATGTACAGTAGATTTGGTTTCGAGAGTTGAAGGTCTTCCCAAAGGGTGACCTTTTTTTAGAGCATTAAGTCAAAGGTCATGTTCACATGGCAAGGCCAACTTAAAAAGTTTTAATCTGATTCAAGCAAGACATAGTAGGCCTGCGGGTAAGGTAACTATGAAGAAAGTCGATTTAAGGTGTAATCAGTCACAGTTCAAGGTCACAGGGAAAGGTCAAATTTCGAACCATGTCTCTCTGTGAATGACCATAAGTAAATGATTTTGATATGAACAAAGTTGGTGGGAAGATAGTGGGTCAGCAAAGCGACTGATCGATTGTTTGGGGGAGAAATATGACAAATGTAGTACACATGTCAAGATCAGTTAAAATAGCTCTAATCTAAGAACAAACTTGATAGAAGGCTTCTAGGTAAAACAAGAATGAAGGTTTCAGTTTTGAGAAGGCAGTTATAAAGAATTTGGATTTCAAAACAATCAAAAATAAAAATAACAAGGTAAGGAGAAAAGGGCAGGTCGCATGGAAGGGTCTGTTTAAAATAGCTTTGATCACTTTAAACTAAACTTGATAGATAATTTAGGGAAAGGCGGGGACAAAGGATACGATTCTGAAAACACTCACATACAGGTCAAGGTCACAGGGTTTATGTTTGACTATAAACGAAATAGCTAAAGAATTGTTTATATGCTTTTGACCAAACTTACTGAAAGGGTTGAGGGTCAACTAATGGACTGAAGCAATGTTGTCAAGAATACTAGGTCAAAGGTAAAGGTCATATGGTAAGCTCTAATTAAAAAAACATCTATCCTATTTAGACCAAAATTGGTGGAAAGCTTATGGGAAAAGTAAGGATGAAGGTTTTCGATTGTGAGAACTAGTAAAACATCAAGATCAAAGGGCACGGTTAAATGGTGTCCCACGTAACTCAGGCAATTCTAATTCGATTTAAATCAAGCTAGGAAAAATATGAGCTCTTTCTGTTGTCGTTGTTGGTCTTGTTTTTATTATTATTATTAGCATTATCATTATTATTATTATTATTATTGTTGTTATTATTATCATTATTATTATTATTATTATTATTATTACTATCATCATCATCATCCTCATCATTATCATCTTGTTCTTAAAACATTAGGTCAACTGCTTGGCTGGCTCTCAACACTTACCATTTAGTACATTCCGATAACACTCTGTGCGATTAATTTCACACACACACACACACACACCATGCAAAGTGTAACACCCGAAGGTTGACAAGGATTCGATTTCTGATCACTAAATTTAATCAACTGTATATACACACACACACACACACACACACACACACACACACACACACACATATAAAATCGTGACCGAAAGAGTTTAAATTAGTAGTTATTTTTATTATTATTAAAACTTCCCACATCCTTGTGGGAATTTTTTTTTTCTTCTTCTTCTTACTTAATTGAAACTGCGATATTTCAAAGGTTAATTGGCCTAAAGCCATTAACCCCCCCATCCCGACGTTTTCTGGGCAGTGGTACGCCCCAGTTCCGATTTTTGGACTTTTTTTTTTTTTTTGGCTCAGACATCCGCTTTTGGTGAGAAACATCGAAAATTCATAGGGAAATCACTCACCTGAGGTTTAAAATACTCGATCCAGGTAGGAGTACCTCCTTACCTTACAGGGTTTTCTATCAGGCTGGCTGCAAAGAAAATGAGTTCTATGGGAGGATAACTATTCCACACCACTCATAAACGGTATTTATTTATTTGGTACGAATTTATATGTAGTACGAGAGTATATTGGTTTTCAAACGGTAATATAGGCATTATAAGCATTGTTTTACTCACTAACTCATCACCATTCTTGACCTTTTTTTGCCACATTACCTGATCATCATTTCTGACTGTTTCTTCCTCTAATGTTTGTCCTCCACATTGTCATCGATTGGGGAATCACTCTGGCCCTGAATTTCGTACCGTGGCATGACATGGCTTTACTGGCCAGGTCACTGATAACAGTTGAATTGCTGAGAAAAGGGCATGCAGGGGGGGGAGGAGGTCATGCTGGGTAAGGCATTGTCCCTGCCTGGCATCTTGTAGAGGAAGGTGTCCCGTGTATACGTGCCAAAAATCACTCGCGAAAATTGAAAATTGTGCAAATTAAATTGAAATTTGTGCAAATTAGGGACCTTGCAATGTTGCCACGTTCATTTACGTCTCCGGGATATGAGTGCACATCATGTGAGGACGTGAATTCACGTCTCCGGGATGGGGCGGGTTAAACTTGGCCAATTAGTCGGACAGCTGTCTGCTTCTTTTTGTCAAATATATGGCAATCCGCCAGTCGCATCTCTTGATATTATCAGCAACACTGAAACGCAAGTCAGCCATGCTATCTCAAGAACTGTTTAAGCTAGGAAGCTAAAATTTTACTACTGTATAGCCCTAAGGCAAATGCACTGCGGAAAGGATTATGATTCCAGTCGGTTTTATTATTCTCCGAGATCCCTGGGGGAAAATTATATATATATATATATATATATATATATATATATATATATATATATATATATATATATATATATATATATATATTCCGGATGTCATCTATTTTTCCGCGAAAGATTAAAGCCAGAGCCGCCAAACTTGATGGACTTGTAGGCTGTGATGACCTAAGGTGACATGTACAAGATCAGTGACATTAACCCGTGGATTGCACAATTACGTTTTTTTTATCCCACCCCGTGGTGCGCAAAAAACGATGGATTTTTTTTTTTTTTTAGTTTTTGTTTATTATAAACTTGAAGATAAACATCCAGGGCAACATCTGGTGTAAAGAAAAAAATCTCTCTCTCCGTCTTTGAGTAGAGCCCTGCGTAAGTTTACTGTACGTATGGAAGTAGTGAAAAAGATGAAAAAAATAAATATTATAAATTTGAAGATAAACCTCCAGGGCATCATCTGGTGAAAAGAAAAAAAATCTCTCTCTCTCTCTCTCTCTCTCTCTCCGTCTTTGCATAGCGCCATGCTTAAGTTTACCTAAAGATCGAGTTGTTTACGGTGATGCACGGCCAGCACAGCCTGAGCTGTGGCTCGCAACGCGATGCTACCCAGCCTGAGCTGTGGCTCGCAATCCACGGGTTAACATCAAGGTCTGTTTATAGCTCGGCTTCTGGTAGGCAATGGCTGGGGAAAATTTTTCTTCATCAGAATTGTCCTTCAACAGTTTTGCAGTCTTCATGATGATGATGATGATATGATGATGATGATTATCATGATTTAGCTTTCACTGGAGCCTGTGTATGTGTCTGTATGTCTGTCTGTTCCAATAATTTCTCAAATTTGAGTAGGTAATTTGTATGAAAACCTTGTTTTCAGTATCCAGAGATATATGCATTGCTTGTTATTTAGTTTGGCTAACCTAATGATATGTCTCCGATTGCAAGTGCATTTTGCAAGAAAAAAAAAAAAACTCAATCTTTTTCCCTTAGTCTGTCATTAAATTACCATCTCTATCACACTCTTAATGAGGAGAGTGGCTATTTAAAGGGTATCTATATTAGAAATTCTTCAAAAACTTCTTATACTCATTGACATTCGCCAGCAAACTACCCCTGACTTCATGGTTCTGAATGCTTTCATGTTATTTAACTTAGTATGAATGGTGGGTGATACGCATTTGTGGACACAGGCTTTGGCTTTTATAACTAGAAAACATTTTTTTCTAAAATAGCGCAGAAACAAGAGATTCCACCAGCTACAAATACATGTTGGTGGCTAAGGTGTGGAATGTAGTAATGGGTATATATAGGTCTCCAAATCTTCAAAGGGCTAAAGTGTTGAAATATGAGGCGCAAAAAAGCACAGAAACAAGAAAGCATTCAGGATGGGAGGAGATCTGGAGACCTATACCCATTACTACATTCCACACTTTAGCCACAAACTTGTAGCTGGTAGAACACAGTAATGGTTATGTCTACAAATCTCCTCCCAGCCTGAATGTTCTCTTGTTTCTGTACTTTTTTCACCTTATATCTCAGCATTTTTGCCCTTTGCAGATTTGGAGACCAATACCCATTACTACATTCCACATATTACATACAAACTTGTATTTGTAGCTGATGGAATGCTCTTGTTTCTGTGCTTTTTTCTTCTTTTACCTGCGCACTTTTGCCTTTCCTACTTCATCATTATAGAAGAAAGTTTCTGTTTTCTAGTTTATGATCTTTTTGTGAAAATATAATTATGCATAAAACAAGTGCAAGATTAGGCTTGTTATACATTATTTCAGCATTCCAAGCATACATGTACATGTATCATGTGATATGATTTGGATACTTCTCTCCTACATGCATAGCATGATTTCACTGTGCATGCAAGCATTCTAGAGTTGCATTTTCACCCGAGGCAAGTTCTGCGTTATACACTCTCTCACCATTTCGAAACAGTAAATGTGAGACAAGTGGTAGCGAAGCAGTAGCCAACATTCCCCTATCTGGTACCTGTGTGACAAGGATGGAGATTGAAGAGGGAGGGGTAGGAACTATCAGCTCCCCCAGCATTCCTCCTCCCTTAACCTCTCCTTTCCCACACAGTGGTATCTGACATTTGAGTGTCTGGCTACTGCTTCACTAGTGGTTGTCTAACGCTTAAAGGTCTGAACTGGCAGGCAGGTGTACAGTATATGGCGAAACTTTCCTCGGGTGTACAGTAGCTCCCAAAAGTATCTTTAAAGTGTGGTGCAAAGAATGGCAGAATGAACAGAATGAAATATTATTCCCGGCCATTTGTCGTCTCGGTGCGGTTGGTACGCATGGTTAGGTATCGTGGTTGGTACTGCTAATAAACACATCAACGCCACAATGTGACTGCAAACATCCATCGACTTGTAAATGGTAACAGTTCAGCGATATTCATACCTCTGTGTTAAAGAATATAACCCATTACACACATTATACTGTGATAAATGTATCTTGGGAAACATAGTAACTGCATGAGAAAAATACCCATCACAATTCTTTCGTTATCACAACTACAAATAGATTTACAATGCAGAGGTTAATAATAGCCTATAGGGTCTGCATGTCGGACAATTTTAACCACACATCATTATTTGTACATACTACCCGAATGTGACAATATCTCGGTGTCGGAAGATACTGAGTTGCGGTGTTTCATTACGTGAATGGCACAGCTTCATAGTATGTGTCGCGTCGATTAAACAGAGGTCTGGATGCAGGCGGTGGATACAGTGGTTATTACATGAATAAATGGAGACCCCCAAAGTGTGTTTAACCTTACCTTGTATTTATTTTACATATAATGTCCAATATAAGAATGAATCTTGCATGTCACCTCCACAATACGGCTGGTGTATCAGTGACAAATGGGTTTATACACTGCTCTGGGGAGTAGTTTCAGATAAGTTAATTTACTTTACATTTCGTTTACCTCTACTTGTCTCTCTAATATTTTTGTGCCGTTCACATTACACTGGGTGTCATATGTCTCCCAGTCATAATCACAGATATTATATAAACACTTTCTCAAAATATATCAGTTCTGGGAAAGCTTGTATACTATTTATCTAGAGTGCTGATAACCTTGTGCTGGCACTCGTGAAAGCATTACAGATGAACCACAGAAAGAGTAACCGTGCCTATGTTAAAACGAACTAATTGTCACCATAATAACATCAAATATATCTACATATGACAAAGTGATTAGTATTACGTCAGTTAGAAAATGGTATATACAATCCCAGGGCATATGCAGGTGTATGGCAACCACTCCCCAGCATGCAGGTCGACCAGTTTTGTTGCCGCTTCACGCAATATGTGTCAGATACATCGTCCATTGTGTCAGAATGTATAGTATTTTTTTTTTTTAAGATACTTTTGGGAGCTACTGTACATTAGGGTGGAGTGAAAAAAAAGATCTTCAATTTTAAAAAAGTGTAGGTAATAAACGTTGACAAACATGTCAAAACTAGAGAAAAGGCCATTTTGGGGACGTTGTCATCTTCTGCGTTTCAGCAACCCCCACTTTATTCCTCCAGAGGAGTAATCGACTACAGGAAATTTTTAAAAATAGTATTAATCAGAACTGACCGCTTTGGGATTGTGTTTTTTAGCTTATATTATGCACAAATGAAATCAATTGCACAATATATTGGGCCTCATCCTAAATACTGTGTTGCTTTGTCTTGCAGGTATTGGTGAGATTTGTCATTGTTCATCAAGGGCTTGTATATGCCAATGTTATCTGTATTGGTATACAATAATGGAGACTAGGAAGAATGTAACATGTCAAGGTACTGCATGGTGGTCATACATTCAGCAGCATCGAAAGTTTCCAACCAGGCATCCTCCCAACTATGAGGCAAGCCTTTGAGGGAATATTGCACTCCAAACACTTCAGGACGGTCAACGTTGCTGATAATTGCAGTGGATTTTGAATTTAAATTTCCGCCCACGACAGCACATTTCTATTTTTTTTTTTTTTTTTTTTTAATGTTCGAATGTGGGCATAGGTTTCACAGCCTGCTCCCAAGGCCCAGTAGTCCTCCTACATATCATACACCTCTACAAAATAAATTCTTGTATTATATATGTTGGGTAAGATTATTTATCACTAGAGATAAATATGGTCATGGAGAAAACAACATATTTGATTATATATTCATTGATACGTTAAAATTAATTTACTTCGCGCACCAAGCTGCTAGAAGCTCAGTTCTCTCTCGGCCACCAGAAAGAAAACAGACTTGTCTTGAACCCTCGGCTTCAGCCATCATTCTGCACTTAATATCATCAACACCACAGCTAAGTACTCAGCACATTTATTAGGCCTAGAATATTTATAGTGAGTACTGATCAAAACGCCATTTCCACATGTCACGGGGTTTTTATAATATCACGGTAATTTTGATATAAATGCTTAAATATTATTTAAATTGATATTAATATTCAATAATATTGAAGAGCAGAGACAATGATTGTCTTGCTACATCAAGCAACGATTACTTTACGCTGATTTGCTAAGATTCTCTAAGAACGAGAATTTATAAACTTTCTCAACAGTACTCAGCAGAGACTAATTACTCACAATTGCTGAATTACTGTACTGTTAGCCTCTGGAGAAAGTTACATCACCCCTGACAATAAATAACTAATACTAATAATAATAACATCAGGTTCTTGCTGATGCATTAACTCCTGGCACAACGGATTTTAAGTTAATACAACAAGACTGGTCTAAGTACCAGTTATGAAAGCAAACGTTTATGCAAGCTAGGAGCTATATGGAAAATAAGCTTAATTTGGTTTAAATGAAACAGGATTTTACTTTACATTGAGCTCAAAAAAAGAACTGTTAAATTTATTAATTACAAAAAATAAATTTAACGTTACAATTCAAATCAATTAAATGAGACGCACTCACTCACTCTCACAATAGCTAAATACTTACGCCTAGGAAAAACACCTTAACTAAACTCTTAAAACTAGGAAATACACAAAAGAAATACCAGTCGATGAATGCTTTGTATCACCCAGGGGGTGGGAGTTTGAAGAAACTGATACTCTGTGGAGCTTGGGATGCTAGCTGACCTCTCTTCACTTCTGAGCACAGGACCTCTCTCCGTCAAAGCCACCACTAGACTGAATTCAAATAATGCATAGGCAGGACGCACAAGCTACCGGAAGAAGGCGTGGCTAACGGTTGAGGAGAGTAGGGGCGAACAATAAAGAAACAATAGTATCGCTCAGTAGTGCACTTAGTGACGTGCATCAAATCGGTCACCCCTGAAAACGGTGACGAATGATTTGAAAAGTATACCCCGAAATGGAGAGAGAAACGGTTAACTGAGCGATACACAGTGAGTTTTCCACTAATAGTTCGTGGCTTCTCACAAAAAGGAAATGTCGCGAATTGATTCGTGACATTACGCCCCATGAAAATTAAATCTTTCTTCCTTCAGAAGAATGATTTCAATATACATACATATAAATCCTAACTCAGTCACACAAGATTCACACTGTGGTGTGTGTGCTATCCTGCTACAGGAGAAAATCGCAGTCGCCAGTGAGTGAAAAAACCTCGTATATACGTTAATAGAAGCAAGCTTGAGGGAAAAACTCCGTGACGACGGTGAAAATCCTGTACTCAGGTCAAACTGAGCGAAAATTCGCTACATTTACACTGACAACTAATTGTTGTGTAGCGTGGTGTATGTAATACACGGTGTAGGTGTGACAGTTGTAGTGTAACTGTACCTACGTGTAAAATGACACAGTAAATTATATGGCGACGACGAAGGCGGAGGAGAAGAGGCAGCAGCGTGCGGCAGATGATCAGCTGGTCCACACAGCAAAACTGCTACACCCATTGCTGAACCTGCAAAACCAATTAAGGTGGAGCATCAAAAGTGTCAATGAGACAAAATTCTTATTATGTTACAATTACTCTCTCTGGCTAGCAGTCAGTACATGCTATGAAAAGTACACTCGAGGTCGCCATTAATTTTAGCACACGATTATGATCGGCAAGTTGAGAATCCCTGTGCAAACTCGGGTCTTCCATAGCCTCGAACCGCACACGGGTCCTCAACCTGTGCCTCAACCTACAGTACTTATATCAATATCGGAGAGCTGAGAAACCTTGTGCAAACTTGGGTCTTCCATAGCCTCAAGTCGCCTCTGCGGATTTCTCTCTCCCCCTTAACCTACAATACTATACTTATATTAGTACCGGGAAGCTGAGAATCCTTGTGCAAACTTGGGTCTTCCATAGCCTCAAGTCGCCTCTGCGGATTTCTCTCTCCCCCTTAACCTACAATACTATACTTATATTAGTACCGGGAAGCTGAGAATCCTTATGCAAACTTGGGTCTTCCATAGCCTCAAGTCGCCACTGCGGAGTTCTCTCTCGAACTTCCCCCTTAACCTACAATACTATACTTACGGTACATAATATGTATGTACAGGCCCTGGACATACTGTGTCCTGTGGGGCCAACAAGTGAGACGTCAGGTCTACACTTTTGACTGGGAACCAGGCTAGTCCTTGGATTACTCAAATCTCTGAGGATGCCTATCACGGAACCCAGCATACAACAACTGCCCATGTTAGTCAGCAGTTAGTAGGCGAGACATCAGGTCTGCACCTACGTTATCACTTCCCTTGATGTATCTCACAACAAGGTTAAACTGCTGTAAATACAGTGTCCAGCGTGTCAATCTTGCATTAGCCGTCTTGGTCGTGCTAAGACTAGTGAGTGGCATATGGTCAGTTTCCAGAACAAATGATGCCCCAAATAAATAATAATAATATTTTTTAACACCATCAACCACAGCCAAGAGTTCCTTCTCAACAGTACTGTAATTCCTCTCGGCAGGTTTTAGCCTACGGCTGTGGTATGCCACTGGGAAGATTCCACCTTCCGATTCCTGCATCAATACAGCACCTACTCCATCTTGTGAAGCATCAGTGCGCAGTATGAAAGGTTTACTGGAATCAGGCAACTGCAAAATGGGCTCCTTGCACAACATATTCTTGAGGGTGGCAAAAGATCTCTCTTGTGCTTCTCCCCATTCAATGGTGTTTGGAGCATATTTCCGTAGCACTTCGTACAACGGTTGGGCAATGAGAGCAAAGTTGGGAATAAAACTCCTATAATATCCCACTAGGCCAAGAAATGCCCTAACCTGTTTCTTGGTCACGGGTCTCGGGGCTTCTTTAACCTTCCTGATCTTGTCACCCTGACACCTGCAGTGGTTGTTGCCAACAATATGACCGAGGAACTCCACCTCACTGTGAGCAATCTTGCATTTGCTAGGCTTCACAGTCATGTTGAAACTCTGGAGTCTACTGAAGACAATTTCCAAGAGTCTGAGGTGCTCCTCCAATGCGGCGGAATGAACGAGGACATCGTCAACGAACATCTCTACTCCTACAATACCATGGAGCACTTGTCTCATGGCACGATTGAATACTGCTGGGGAATTGGTAAGTCCAAATGGGAGGACTTTATACTGGTACAACCCCTAGGAGTAGCAAAGGCGGTGAACTGACGACTCTCAGGATGAAGGGGAATCTGGAAGAATCCCTTCGCTAGGTCGAGCTTCGTGAAATATCGTGACCCTGCCAGCTTGGAGAAGATGGCAATATGGTCACCCATTGGCTCAGCATCCACTTTGGTGATTGCATTGAGCCTTCTATAGTCGCCACAAATCCTGACTCCACCATCTTTCTTGCGGACTACTACCATCGGACTACAGTAAGGAGATGAGGACTTTTCGATAATGCCTGCAGTCTCCATGTCAGCAATTTCCTTATCTACTGCACCCTGTAGTCGCATGGGAATCGGATATGGCTTAACCTTTATAGGAACATTGCTGGTCAACTCAATTTTATGACACGCAACCTTTGCAAGTCTAGGTCGGTCTGAGAAGACATCAGCATACTGACAGAGCAGTGACCATAAGGCATTCTGGTCCCCTACTGCTAAGTCAGGGTTAAGTGAAACATCTCCGACAGTCTCTTCCTGATGGGACTGAGCGGTTAAGGGCTCGTCATCATGGTCATCAGCTGGGATCACCACAGCTGCCCCGGTTTCTTCCAGTGGCTGGTCACTATCATCAGCTACTCGTAGGCCAGTCTCCTCGGGGTCTGACTCATGATAAGCCTTCAAAATGTTAATGTGGAACCTTTTACGAAGATTCCCCATCTGTATTATGTAGTTGAGGTCTGAAATGCGCTCTACTACATTGAATGGACCCTTCCACTGCGCCAACAACTTGTTCTGGGCAGTGGGGAGTAATACCAAGCATTTATCGCCTGGACTAAACTTCCGAAGCTTTGCCTTCTTATCGTAATAAGCCTTTTGAACTTCACGCGCCTTGATCAGTTCTTCCTTAGCTAACTCGCACGTCGACTGGAGGCGGTCAGCCAAATCAAGGACGTAGGTGTAGGTGGTCTTGACTTCAGGGTCGGGTTCTTCATCGTCCCATAACTCACGAAGGACTTGAAGTGGGCCCCGGACCGACCTCCCATACACCAGTTCAAAGGGTGAGAATTTCAATGAATGCTGTGGGGCTTCTCGATAAGCAAATAGAAGAGGAGCAATGAACCGCGGCCATTCCTTTGGCTGTTCGGCAGTCATGCGCCTCAACATCTTCTTGAGAGTTCCATTGAACCTCTCACACAACCCGTTACACATGGGATGATACGGCGTAGTTCGTAAGCCTCGGATGGACAGCAACCTGAACGTTTCGTTCATCATTGCCGAAGTGAACTGCGAACCCCGGTCGCTTAAGACCTCCTTAGGGATACCTACACGACAGAACACTTCAATTAATGCCTCAGCAACAGTGACGGCCTCTATATTCTTAAGGGCCACGGCTTCAGGCCACCGTGTGCTGAAATCAACTATAGTGAGGATATACTTTGATCCATCACTAGCCCTAGGACAGATTGGCCCAACTATGTCAACTGCTACTCTCTCGAACGGTTCAGAGATTATGGGCATTGGCTTCAATGGCGCAGGACGGACACGTCCCCGGTCAGTGGTACGCTGACACACATCACAGGAACGTACGAGCCTCGTTATTTCCCGTCCCATTCCTGGCCAGAAAAAGTCAGCATGGATGCGGTCAGAGGTCTTCTTTTGACCCATGTGACCTCCCATCGCTGAACAGTGACCTAATTCAAACACTGCTCGGCGATACTTTGCAGGAACGACAAACTGCAGTCGAACCTCACCCTGGGGTGTCTGTGACTCACGGTACAGCCGTCCTCGCTTACGAAGGAACCTGGCTTGTCCTCCCCGTGAATACTTGATCACTTTACACTCCAGCTTCTTGCGCACTGAGGCAAGTGTCGAGTCAGTCTGTTGCTCTTGGACAACATCTTGACTACGAATCAGATCTTGCGGCGTTGCGACGGTCAACGGAGTGACGCGATTTGGAGCCTTGGCCATGGCTCGTGTTATCGCAGCAGCCGAAGTCTGAGTAGCAACATCTACGGCACAACTATTTTTGATGCCAGGTATGTTGCCTAAGATGAGGTCAATAAAGGTTCTGGCATGACAACTGCAGCTGTCAAGCCAGTGAAAAATGGAGACGCCACCTGGATACGTGCCTCAGGGAACAATCTCACTGATCCATCGATAAGTCTAACTTGGATCTGTCGACCTGTATACTCATCTGGCCGAACTAAACTCTGCTTAACAGAGCAACCTGAGGAGCCATTGTCCCTCAGGACATTTACAGAAACACCTCCCACAGACCCTGGCTGAACAAGAAAGGCAGTGTTGCTGGTGGAAGGGTCTGAGGAGGCAGCAGCCAGTCATTCATGAGACTGCGGAACAACCGATGCAGCAAACGTGGCGCCCTGGGAACTAGGTGTCTGAGGAGAGTTCATGGTCGGAGGGGGACTTGTGAAGTGTTGGGAAGTACCTGTACTGGTAGAGATGGCACCACCGGGTACTTGTGGAATGAAGGCTGCATTTGCCTCCTGCCTCCGATACACTAATTGACCTGATTGAGGGTTACGTGGTTTGTCCTTGTATTGCTGCTGCTGCTGCTTGGGGAACTGCTGCTGGTTGGGGTGCTTGTTGTACCGCTTCCAAGCAGGCTGCTGTGTATTTTTCCCCTGGTCCTTCTGTGGTTTGCTTGGACCTTGACCATTACTCTGAGAACGGCCTTGGTGCTGGGATTCAGTCTGAGACGGCTTCCCAGACTTGGCAGTATCTTTTCTGCTCCAGGTGTTTTGCTTACGAGCTTGATACCCGTATGCAGTAAAGAATGCGTCAGCCTTCTCTGCCATTTGGCTGGCATCTTTCACCTGGCAGATCTTAAGCTGTGCTATGAGCTCAGCAGGCCACGACCTCTCTAGCTGTGTACGCAGCATAAGGTCAATTATCCCCTCACGCGTGGAAGGAGTTTCATCTTTCTCCATCCACTCATTTAAGTAAGCTGTGAGACGATCAAGGAACTGAACAGCTGTCTCCTTGTCTTGGAGACGAGCTCGCATGAACTGAACTTTGGCGTCGTCTACTGTGAGACCATACGCCTTAATGAGTGCAGCTTTCATCATCTCATATGTGAGATTGTCTCCACGAATTCTGTGGAGAATATCGAGGGCAGGGCCCTCAAATAGGCTAAGAAACTGAAGCCGCTTAGCTGCCTCATCCAGTTGATATAAGTCTGCCATGTCCTCAAAACGAGCTATGCGTTCCGGCTCGATTCGCTCGCTTTCCTTGTATGAAGGAAGCTTGATGCGTGGGGTCGCCAGGACATGTGCAGGGAGAACGCTCGTGGAGCTTTGACCAACTGCACCAGACGTGTCTGAAGCCAAGGAATCTCGCTTGAGCTTCAGCACTTCAGAAGTTCATGTTCTCGTTCTTTGTCTCGTTGTTCACGCTCGTATTCGCGCTGTTCTCGCTCTTTTTCTAACTCGAGCTCGCGTTGTTTCTGCTCGTATTCGCGCTGTTCTCGCTCTTTTTCTAACTCGAGCTCGCGTTGTTTCTGCTCGTATTCGCGCTGTTTCTCACGCTGCTCTTGTTCATAAGCACGCTCTCTTTCACGTTCCTCACGCTGTTCTCGCTCGTATTCGCGCTGTTCTCGCTCGCATTCGCGCTGAATCCTACGCTCTTCACGAGCATCTTTCTCACGTTCTTGCTCGTAATTGAACCGTGAGAGAACGTAACTCTGTATTTTCTCTGGGTCTGTGAGACCAATATCTTTGGCTTCCTGTACATATACAGCTGTAGCCATGATGCTAGCTCAATTTACTAAGTAACCGAAATTGAGTACTGACTGCTTAGCGACGAATACTAATAAACACAAGTAAAGAATACAGACACAAGCTAGTGGTGACCAGTCTTATCTAGTTAACTGGCAAAGAATAAATCAAAAATGTAAATGACTGGGAAGACTCAATAATAAACACAATGGGTACGGCGACTTCCCAGGAGCGAATAAAATCGTCTGGCGTTACCAAGAATAAACTAGAGTTAAGTACTCTATTGATTAATAAAGCAAAATTCACTTGCTAAATTAAGGGTAAACACCAGTAAGCTTGTGCCTATAAACTTTAATGATAAATACCTAAATATGAATGAGTGAGCACTATCTCGTGAATAGCTTTAGAGCTAGGAGTTAATATCCTGGAATGAGGTCGCCAATTGTCACGGGGTTTTTATAATATCACGGTAATTTTGATATAAATGCTTAAATATTATTTAAATTGATATTAATATTCAATAATATTGAAGAGCAGAGACAATGATTGTCTTGCTACATTAAGCAACGATTACTTTACGCTGATTTGCTAAGATTCTCTAAGAACGAGAATTTATAAACTTTCTCAACAGTACTCAGCAGAGACTAATTACTCACAATTGCTGAATTACTGTACTGTTAGCCTCTGGAGAAAGTTACATCACCCCTGACAATAAATAACTAATACTAATAATAATAACATCAGGTTCTTGCTGATGCATTAACTCCTGGCACAACGGATTTTAAGTTAATACAACAAGACTGGTCTAAGTACCAGTTATGAAAGCAAACGTTTATGCAAGCTAGGAGCTATATGGAAAATAAGCTTAATTTGGTTTAAATGAAACAGGATTTTACTTTACATTGAGCTCAAAAAAAGAACTGTTAAATTTATTAATTACAAAAAATAAATTTAACGTTACAATTCAAATCAATTAAATGAGACAGCACTCACTCACTCTCACAATAGCTAAATACTTACGCCTAGGAAAAACACCTTAACTAAACTCTTAAAACTAGGAAATACACAAAAGAAATACCAGTCGATGAATGCTTTGTATCACCCAGGGGGTGGGAGTTTGAAGAAACTGATACTCTGTGGAGCTTGGGATGCTAGCTGACCTCTCTTCACTTCTGAGCACAGGACCTCTCTCCGTCAAAGCCACCACTAGACTGAATTCAAATAATGCATAGGCAGGACGCACAAGCTACCGGAAGAAGGCGTGGCTAACGGTTGAGGAGAGTAGGGGCGAACAATAAAGAAACAATAGTATCGCTCAGTAGCGCACTTAGTGACGTGCATCAAATCGGTCACCCCTGAAAACGGTGACGAATGATTTGAAAAGTATACCCCGAAATGGAGAGAGAAACGGTTAACTGAGCGATACACAGTGAGTTTTCCACTAATAGTTCGTGGCTTCTCACAAAATGGAAATGTCGCGAATTGATTCGTGACACCACATACTGTATATAATGGTGAGTTGTTATTCCGCTTTGTGTTAGTAAATAATCAAGATCCCCTGCAGTGATAATAACTAACATAAATTGGTGCCGTGACCAGAATTATATCTAGTGATAAATAACAGGGGGCTATTGCGGGGTGTGAGAGCGGAACATCGTTTGTTGTTGTGTCGGCGATCAACCTTAAGGCCCTCTCCCACTTTGGCGTAAATAGGCACGATGAAGCCACGATGAAAATCGTGGCCGAAGTCGGTGATGTGTCGACGATTCTGACCAAGAATCGTGGTGTCGGCGAAATACCAGCGACACCAGCACGACAAAACGCCGAAACCTCGGCGGAGTATACGATATAACTGGCGACTAGTAGCGACATATCGCCGATATGTCGGCGTAATGCACAAGCATTATTCTAAATTCAAATTTTAACGGTTTTTTTGAGGGCGACTCAACGGCGATAAAGGTACAACGGCGGCGTGCTGTCGACGATGTATCGTCGATGTGTCAGCGAATGCATCGCACGCACCTCGCAGACAAAACGTCGAGGCCATCGCAGGTGCCTCGCCGTCATCGGCGTATTTAAGGCAATTAATCGACGGTTCAACCGCGAAATGTCGGCGATATATCACCGACATTCATAAGATGAAATATTACTGTCGCACAACCCGGTACATATCGTACGGTTTACGTAGGCTATGTCATATTAACCTCACCGATGCATCGCCGATACATTGCCGACGCTTCGCCGTATGACTGTATGACATCTCAACGTTTTTTTTCACCGCCGATGCCTCGCCGATGTCGGCGATCATACGCGGTTTATACGCCGGGTAATTGCCAACGTTGCCAAGGCGTCGCCTTGTTGTTTACGTCTAATCTGCGAAATTTTACAAAATCGTGGAGGGCCACGACGTTTTCATGCAGCATGAAAACGTCGTGGTCCCCCACGACAAATTTCCACCTCGTGCAACGTATCAGCACCATGCCACGAATGGACAAGATTTTGATCATGAATACCCACGATTAGGGATTTTTGACACATCGTGACTTTATCTTCCACACTTTCGCCGAAGTGGGAGAGGGCCTTTATGTTGCGTGAGGCACCCGGAGAGGCTGCACGTGGTTGGGGGGGGTTGTCGGGGTCCCCTTTAAAGAAATTAGCGTTCTTTGGGCATTCATATGTCCAGAGATTCCCGCTAGATCGTCCAGTGCAGTATCCAGATGATGCTCCAGCCTTTTATGTCCGCAAGTTTGGCGTGCCAGGTGCCAAGGTCAGTACAATAAGAAATTGTAAAGAGTACCAGGACCTCATAACATACAAGCCAGACTTAACTATCCTGATCGTCGGCGGGAACGACTTGTCCCAAGATACGGCACTGAATCAGTTGGCCCTCGATATAGAAGCCTTGGCTAAGGAAACCGAGGATAAGACAGGGGGCCATTGTTTCATTGCAGGCCTCGAGAAAAGGACAAACCCCCGAGGCATGACCTATGAAGATAGTATCTGGGCCAGAAACGGAGTTAACCTGTGTCTGAAGAGAAATTTTCCCTTTGCAAAGGCTCGGTTCATCTTCATGGGGATGAATGAGTCAGACCTGTCATGGGATAGGGTACACCTGGATGCACCAGGCAGCAAAAGCGTTTTGGATGACCTTTTGGATAAAGCGTGTTGCTTTCTTGGGCAACAAGCAGCTCATGAGGGGGTTTAGGGTTTGATCTCCAGGACTGCCCAACATACTACCTTGACGGGAGTTTGACAAAATTATTTATCAAAAATGAACTAAAAGCCTTTTCTGCATCCTTTGATTGTGCGTTAGAATCACTACGTGCAATGGGAGTGACTGTGAGTGAAATTTGTGCTGTTTTGTTGCATAATAAACTCCCTAGTACACTTTCGGAAGTGATCAAACGTGAACTTAAAAAAAAGTGGTTGGATGTGGATGATTACGTTCGTGTGCTAAAGACGGAAGTGTGTAATATTGAAGTTAGAATCCCTTGGAACATTTGGGTGCAACCGCTACGGCAGCATTTGCAGTGAAGCAAGTGAAACACGCTGAACCTACGCAAAGGAAAGGATGTAAATTGTGTTTTAAACCAGGACATTTTTGGGCTAAGTGTGCAAAATATGAAATAAAGAATGCAAAATTAAAGAAAGCAAAGCAACTGAAGCTGTGTGTCGGGTGTTTGTCGGCAGATCATGGCAGTCAGGGCTGTACAAATCCCAAAGTAAGGCCATGCCAACATTGCCAGCAGACACACTACAACTATTTGTGTCGACTTTTCGTTCTGAACCCCATGAGCGAACAGTAACCCAAGAACCAACAGTGACAATGGCTGTAGCTTCGAGTCGTAAAGCAGTGTTGTTGCCAACGATTCAGATTCCACTGGTTACTCAAACGGGCCAGCAAGGCTAGAGTTTTATTGGATCAATGTTCACAACGTATCATTGTTCTAAGATCAAGTTTCGCGAACTTGAAGATGATGAAGATGAGAAAGGAACGTTTATAACTGCAAGAATTTACTGGCTCTATGGGAATTGATGAGTATGAGGTAGTGGAGTTGTTTTACTGCCATCGTAGAAAAGTGCGCAAGTTGAGGGCCGTGGTTGTAGATGAACTACCTAACTATAAACCAGGGAAGGGGCTACAACATAATGTGCGGGATCTGAAGGCTCGGGGCTACAAGTTAGCAGATCTAAGTGTCATTAGTGGGTCGAACTGCTGGTTGGGGCGGACTTTTATTATCACTTTGTACATGCTGGCTATATAAGGGAAGGAGGCATAATTTTGTTACCCACAGTTTATGGCCATACACTGAGTGGCACTTATCGGTCAGAAGAAGCAGGTACTCATGTAGAGCTGGTAACTGTTCTGAAACTGGCAGTAGATCCGATAATGGAGCTGGCAGATATTGATGACAGGAATACTACTCCAGAAATCAAGGATCTGACAGCTCTATGGGACATAGATCACATAGGTTAGTCCCAGTGAGTCCGATAAGAAGGGAGAGAAGGTATTAGGTAACTTCTATGAAACGGTGCAATACTGCAAAGAACATGGACAATATGTTGTGGAATTACCGTGGAAAGAAATCGTTGATAAGTTACCTGATCATTTTAAATTAGCTTTGGGCAAATAAAGAGTTTAGCAGCTTAAATTCATAAAGGATCCCAACTATTGCAAACAGTAAAGTCATCTAGGATCAGCTAGAAAGAGCATTCATAGAAAAGGTGGAGGACAAGAGTCTGGTAAGCCATCCTGTACACTATCTAGTTCATCATGGTGTCACTAAAGATAGATTAACAGCACCAATTAGAGTAGTGTTTGATTGTTCAGCTAGAGAGCATGAGAGGGCATCCAGTCTGAATGACTGCTTACACGCAGGCCCATCTTTGGTTAATGACCTCACACAGATATTGCTGCACTTTCGATGTCATCGTTTTGCCTGGGTGAGTGACATCGAGAAGGCATTTCGTATTGTAGGGTTATCTGAAAAGGATAGGGATGTCACTAGAGTTCTTTGGCCTGTTGAACCTTTAAATCTAAATAGCCCTTACTTAATATATAGGTTCAAGGCAATGTTGTTTGGAGCCACTTGTTCCCAATTCCTCTTGAATGCCACCATACAAAAACATTTATCAGTGCTTCAGGAGGATAAGGCCTTGATTGATAAATTAAGAAAAGGGTTGTATACTGACAATTTGCAAGGAACCGAAGAAGATGAGGATGCTTTACAACATTTGTGTTGGGATACCCTGAGAGTATTTTCAAGTGCCAATTTGTCCTTAAGAGAGTGGGTAACAAACAGTGTGAAGCTGCGGAAGATACTCCACCTAAAGGGATTGTCTTCTGAAGTTCAGGACAAGGTGAAGGTACTTGGCATTAATTGGCTAACTGACAAGGACATGTTGCAGGTGAAGGGACACGAAAGTAGAGCCACAGTAGTGACAAAACGTGAGGTGTTGAGCATAACTGCAGGTGTGCTTGACCCTCTGGGAGTATTATTGCTGGTGACCATCTGTGCAAGCAAATTTGTACAAGATCTGTGGTGTATTGAATGTGGGTGGGATGTTCCCATACCGGAAGATATAGAGGCTGAATGGCAGGGGATATATGAGGATATGATTAACAGTACCAATATTGTATTCCCCCCCCCAAGTCTATCTATCTATCTATCTATCTATTGCCAGACGCCTCAATCCCGTTTGGGGTGGCCACAAACAAATCGCCTCCAAGTCGCCCTGTCCCCCGCCATTTCACTCCCCTGCTCCCAACTCACACCCCCCTCTCTCATATACCTCTCCACCCTATCTCTCCATCTCATCCTCGGCCTCCCCCTCCCTCTTTCCCCCTCCACCTCACTCACATACACTCTCTTCGTCAGCGTTTGACCCTCCATCCTCTCCACATGGCCAAACCACCTCAGTGTGTTCCTCATAACGCTTCCTATCACATCCACATCAACACCACAACGCTCCTTTATATCCTCATTCGTCAGCCTGTCTCTCCATGTGACTCCACAGGCTCCTCTTAAATAACTCATTTCCACGGCTCTCACTCTTGACTTGTGTCCTTCCAACAACGTCCAAGCTTCACTTCCGTACGTTAGAGTTGGTATCACAATACTGTCATGTAGTAACTTTTTCACTTCCATGCTCACTTCCCTGTTTCTTATCACTGCTTTCAAAGAACCAGCAACCTTTCTTCCCTGCTGTACCCTTTCAAGCACTTCACCCTCCAAACCTCCATCCTTACTCATCACACTACCCAAGTACTTAAACGTACTTACATTTTCCAATTCCTCACCATCCAACCTCGCTGTACATTCACTGACTTCACCTCTCTCAAAGACCATCACTTTACTCTTCCCTACATTCACCTTTAGATTCCGTTTCTTACACACTCTCTCAAACTCATCCACCAAGCCTTGCAGCTCCCCTTCGTCTTCACTCAACAACACGGTATCATCTGCAAACAACAGTACAGGGAGTTTCCAAACACTATCCTCTCTCACCAGGGCCAATCCAACATCCACCACCCTACCTTGTACCTCTTTTATTACCCCATCCATGTACAGATTGAACAACCATGGAGACATGACACATCCCTGTTTCAACCCAACTTTCAAAGAGAAAAATTCACTTAGTTCACCATCCACACGCACTGCAGCCTTCGCACCATCGTACATACTCTTCACAACATTCAACAACTTCCCATCTATTCCATATATTCTTAACACTTTCCACAATCCTAGTCTATCCACCCTGTCATATGCTTTCTCCAAATCCATGAAAGCCGCATACAACTTCTTTCCCTTCTCTAGAAACTTTTCCACTAAAGATCTGAGAATGAATATCTGATCTACACAACCTCTTCCCTTCCTAAAGCCTCCCTGTTC
Source organism: Coenobita brevimanus (assembly GCF_032717465.1). Lineage (NCBI taxonomy): Eukaryota > Metazoa > Arthropoda > Malacostraca > Decapoda > Coenobitidae > Coenobita > Coenobita brevimanus. The sequence continues at coordinate 17,326,254 of NC_136974.1, read as the reverse complement.
TTCTCCAACTAATTTCTCTGTTCTTTCTCTAACTCTGTCAATAAGTATCCTACCATATACTTTTCCTATTATACTAAGAAGACAAATGCCCCTATGATTACCACACACTTCTTTTTCCCCTTTTCCTTTGTACAAGGGAATAATTATACCTGACTTCCAATCCTCCGGGACTCTACCTTCCTCCCAGGCCAATCTGCACATCTTCCACATCCATTCTACTACTATCTCTCCCCCAGCGTGACCCTTTTACTGACAGTAAAAGGGTCACGCTGCATCTATTCAGTGACACAAGCACCACTGCTTATGGTGTAGCAGCCTACTTAGTCAGTGAGGGAAGTAGTAGATTAGCTATGGCAAAGGTCAAAGAAGCACCCATTAAACCCCTCACTATACCAAAATTAGAAGTGACTGCTGTTATGCTAGCAGCTCGTCTCACCAAGTATATTTATGAGGCCTACGCGGATGATTTAAGGATAGAGAACATATACCTCTGGACAGATAGCCAGATAACCCTACACTGGTTGTCTAGTAAAAAACTGTTGCCTGTCTATGTTCAGAACAGAAATGGTGAAATAAAGGCATTAGTCCCTGATGCTAAATTTCGTTATTTGTCTACAAAGGACAATGCCAGTGATATGGTTTCCAGAGGGACATCACATGCATCCTTAATCGTTTCATCTTTATGGTGGGAAGGGCCCACATGGCTACCTCACCAAAATATGTGGCCGGAAAATGGTCCATTTGAGGAAGTTGGGGAAGCCACCGCGGGGTACCTCCTTGAAAAGCCCTTGTCATTGCCAGTATCGATAACCCTTCCTGCCATATTAAATTGGTACCGATATAGTTCTTATGTGAAGACAAGGCTTGTGATGGCATGGGTATTGAGATTTGTCAAGACACTGAAAGATAGGAGACAAGGAACACATGAGGCAATGTCGGCTTATTTGCTGTGTAGGAATTAAGGACAGCAGAATCAGTAATGATTAAGTTAGCTCAACTGGAAGAGTACCCTGAGGATTACCATTATTTGTCCACTGGAAAGGGCACACCAAGTAATGCTGTGAAGCAGTTAGGCCTCTATATGGAATGTGGGCTATTGCGTTGTAAAGGTCTATTACAGTTGTCGGACTTAAAAGATGAAACAAAGTACCCAATCCTGATGCCTAGTAAACATAGGTTAGCAGCTCTCCTTTCTGAGTACTGCCACAATGTGTGAAACCATAGTGGAGTAAGTTATGTTGTAAGTTATATAAGGCAAAGATTTTTTATTCCTAGGATCAGATAAGTTGTTTAAAAGGTTTTAAGAAAATATATAACTTGTAAAAGGTTACAAGGTCCCCCATATAGTGCTGTACAGGCTCAGCCGTTACCGTACTTTAGGGTTCAGGAAGTGAATCCATTTCAAGTAACAGGAGTAGACTACACAGGTGCTCTACCCATTAAAGAATAGGGTACCCTAGGAAAATTATATGTAGTCTTGTTTACCTGTGCAGTTACTAGGGCAATACACATTGAGATGGTGTCGAACCTCTCCTGTGAGTCCTTCATTCACGCCTACTGTTTGTTCTGTAACAGGAGTGGCTTCCCTGAACTCATAATTAGTGATAATGCCACTACATTTAGAAGTGGAGCCAGTGTGTTGAGGAAGTTAAAAAACGATCCAAGGTTACAGAATTAATTGGAAAAAGTAAACTGTGAGTGGCGGTTTATACCGGCCAGGGCGCCATGGTTCGGTGCCATCTGGGAAAGAGTGATAGGCATCTTAAAGGCTGGCCTGAGAAAGGTATTGGGTCGAGCTTTAGTAACCCGTGAAGAGTTGGATACTGTATTATTGGAGCTCGAGGCCACAGTCAATGACCGTCCACATGGATATACATATGGTGACCTTGATGATCCACTTCCTATTACACCTTCATAACTTATTAATGGGAGGCGTCTTAGACAGTTCCCGAAACAGGAAGTCAATGATGATGATCTCATGGATGTCACCTGGCGGAGTAATTCGGGAATAAACCGACGTCTCCTGCACATGACAAAGATCTCATGAGAGCTGTGGAGAAGATGGACCACTGACTACTTAGTATCGCTCAGGGAGCAACATCATCAATTGACATCCAAGAAATAGAAGGCAGCGCCTCAAGTTGGGGACGTCGTGCTGATACACGACGATGGACCTCGACTTCTCTGGCGACTAGGTCGGGTCACCAAATTGTTATGTGGTCCTGATCAGGAATGTAGGGTAGTGCAGTTAAGGACAAGCACCGGTTTGACCACTAGACTGGTGGTGAAGCTGTATCTGCAAGAAATTTATTTAGAAATGAAAGAAGATGGCAGCCAAACCAGCACTACCCAACACCCCCCTACACCCATAAATGACCGATGTGATGCCCCTTGGAGGACATCATGTTGGACTGCTCTCGGTTCCTCCCAACTATGGCGTACCCTGATTGGGACGGGACAGTTGTAAATATTGTACATATTTTGGGTGGGGGAGTATGTCTTGGATTTTGGGTCTAAATTTCCCGCCCACGACAGCACATTTCTTTGTAAATAAATACTTGTATTATACAGGTTGGGTAAGATATTATTTATCACTAGAGATAAATATGGTCATGGAGAAAACAACATATTTAGTTATATATTCACTGATAAGTTCAAATTAATTTACTTTGTGCATCAAGCTGCTCGAAACTTGTCAGTTCTCTCTCGGCCACCAGACAGTAAACAGACTTGTCTCGAACCCTGGGCCTCAGCCATCATTCTGCACTTAATATCATCAACACCACAGCTAAGTACTCAGCATATTTATTAGGCCTAGAATATTTATACTGAGTACTGATCAAAACGCCATTTCCACATACTGTATATAATGGTGAGTTGTTATTCCACTTTATGTCAGTTAATAATTAAGACCCCCTACAGTGACAATAACTAACAATAATGTTGCAAACGAGCTTCACGATAGACGGGTATAATATAATGTCTACCCTCTTCATCAGTTGACAACATCGAAGAAGATCCAGAAACTACCGTAATATCGTCATTCAGTTCACTTGACAAATGGCCCATGAAGAATCAAAGCGGAACGTTTTTGGAATGTAGCATAGTTTATGAAGGGTATTGATGATCTGTTCGACATATTTTGTATGGACGAAAACCAACGAAAGAATTTGGAGAAAGAATACAAAGTAAAGATGATTGAAGAAGACATCATCTTCTATGAAGACAAGAAGAGTGTTCATATCGGTCAATGCCTGAATGTTGTAAAGCCATTGACTCCATCTGATGAAACATTCATCCGGAGGTCGTGGTATGCGCCTGCATCTACATCTCTTCCTGCATCAGAATGCTTGACAACTGTGTCTGGATCTGCTCTGACATCTGCCCTGTCCTTAAGCTACCAACCAGGTGGATCTGGTTACTTGTCCGATGATTCACTATCTCCAATGGCAACAGAAACATCAGTAATTTCAGAATTCGCACCAGGTGCTTCTGCGCAATGCAGCGAGCAGAATCGGAGGGAGTGGAAGAACCTTTTTTTTTTTTCTTTTTTTTTATGCGAGGAAGAAGGAACCAAAGGCCATGAGCCCGCAGTAACAGTTCCCTCCAAGAGAAAAACAAAATACAATAGAGAGCCAAATTCAAGATCCGATTATTTTGAGATGCCTGGACACACTGAGTTTGAAAGACTGGAGATCATAGGCAGCAGGAAATACAGACAGAGGGAGACAGTTCCAGAGCTGACCCGTTGCATAAATGAAAGACTGGGAGTAACGGCTAACTCTTGCATTAGAGAGTTGGACAGAAAAAGGATGAGAGTTTGCTGTCAGACGGGTGCTACGCGCCCATCGTAAAGGTGGAGGAATGCAAGCAGACAGTTCAGAGGAGCAGTGACCATTAAAGAAGCGATAGAAAAGAGATAAAGATGCAACAGTGCGGCGAAGAGACAGAGGTTGAAGGGAGTCAGTAAGAGGAGGAGAGTTAATGAGACGAAAAGCCTTTGACTCCACCCTATTGAGAAGAGCTGTATGTGGGGAGCCTCCCCACACATGAGAGTTGTACTCCACACAGGGGTGGATAAAACCCCCGTATACAGTCAACAATTGTTCAGGGATAAAGAAAGAGCTGAGTCGGCTTAGCACACCCAATCTCTTGGAAGCAGATTTTACAAGAGATGTAATATGATCTTTCCAAGATAAGTGCCGAGTAAATGAAAACCCAAGCATGTTCAAGGATGATGCAGGATTAAGCTGAATATTATTAAACATTAGTGGGTATACCTGTGGAAGATTTTGTCGCGTTGATAGGTGTAAGAACTGAGTCTTAGATGCATTAAAAACAACCATATTATTTTTACCCCAGTCAGAGATACGAGCCAAGTCAGACATTAGGTGTGCCATAGCCTCATCCCTTGCTTGTTGAAGTAACTACTGAGATGGGCGTTGCGGGAACCGAATGGAAAGGTGAAGGGTGGAGTCATCAGTGTATGAGTGGATAGGGTTAGATGTACAGCGTAGAAGATCATTGATGAATAAAAGGAAGAGAGTTGGTGATAGGACAGAGCCCTGAGAAACACCACTGTTGATAGATCTAGGAGAAGAACGATGGCCGTCTACAACAGCGGCTATAGAACAACCAGAAAGGAAGCTAGCGATGAAGGCACAGATAGAAGGATAGAAACCGTAGGAGGGCAGTTTTCAAATTAAAGATTTATGCCAGACTCGATCATAGCCTTTGAGATGTCAAGTGCAATGGCAAAGCTTTCGCCAAAGTCCCGAAAGGAGGATGACCAGGAGTCTGAAAGGTAGGTGAGAAGATCGCCAGTGGAGCGTCCCTGACGGAACCCGTACTGACGATTGGAAAGAAGGTTGTGATAGGAAAGATGCCTTAAAATTTTTGTATTGAGAATTGACTCGAAAACTTTTGAAATACAGGACGTTAAAGCAATTGGACGATAGTTAGAGGGTTGGGAGTGGTCACCCTTCTTTGGGACTGGCTGAATGAGAGCAAACTTCCAGCAAGAAGGAAAGGTACAAGTTGACAGACAAAGGCGAAAGAGTTTGCCTAGGCAGGGTGTAAGCATAGAAACACAGTGCTTGAGAACAACAGGAGGGACCCCATCAGGCCCATATGCCTTCTTAGTACTGAGGCAAGTGATGGCAGAAAATACATCAACTGAAGAAATTTCAATGTCAGCCATGAGGAAGTCAGAGGGGGAAAGTGATGGAGGAACAGCACCGGAATCGTCTAAGGTGGAATTGGAGGAGAAAGTCTGTGCGAAAAGATCTGCTTTATCAGTAGAAGAAATTGCTACAGAACCATCAGAGTAGAAAAAAGGAGGGAAGGATGATGAGGTAAAATTGTTAGAAAGATTTTTGGCAAGGTGCCAGAAGGAGCGGGAAGAATTCAAGTTGGAGAGTTGAGAGCATTTAGTATGGATGAAATTATTTTTAGTAGAGCGAAGAACAGACTTAGCATGATTCCGGGCAGAAACGTGAAGATGATGTGATTCAGGGGTGGGTTGGTACCGGTACCTTTTGTAGGCCCTCTCCTTGTTGCGGACAGAATTAGAACAAGCGTGATTAAACCAAGGCTTTCTTGCGTTAGTCAAAGGATTTGAGAAAGGAATGTATGCTTCCATGCCCGAGAGAATAACCTCCGTAATGCGCAAGGCACACTCAGATGGCTCACGGCCATGGAAGCAATAATCATTCCAGGGAAAATCAAAGAAGTACTGCCTGAGGGCCTCCCAGTTCGCGGCTCCAAAATGCCACAGACGACGTTTCCCTGGAGGGTCCACAGGCCGTACCGGAGTGATAGGACAGGTTAAGGTAATAAGGTTGTGATTGGAGGAGCCCAACGGAGAGAAAAGATTAACAGAGTAAGCTGAAGGATTAGTTGTGAGGAAGAGGTCAAATATGTTGGAGCTCTCTCCAAGGCGGTCAGGGATATGGATAGGGTGCTGTACAAGCTGCTCTAGGTCATTAAGGATAGAAAAGATGTAGGCTTGTTCACCAGGTGGATCCGTGAAAGGCGAGGAGAGCCAAAGGTGGTGGTGAACATTGAATCTCCAAGAATGGAGATTTCAGAGAAAGGAGAAATGGATAGAATGTGTTCCATCGTAGAAGTAAGATAGTCGAAGAATTTTTGATAGTCAGTAGAATTAGGGGATAAGTAAACAGCACAGATATATTTAGTCAGAGAATGACAGGAAAGCCGAAGCCAGAGTGTGGAGAATTCAAAAGAATCAAGTTCAGGAACACGAGAGCAAGATAAGGCGTTGCGTATATATACACAACAGCCACCTTTGGCTTTGAAATGAGTATAGAGAAAGTAGGAGGATACAGAAAAGGGTTTGCTGTCAGTTGCCTCAGACAGCTGAGTCTCCGTTAGAAAAAGAAGGTGAGGTTTAGAGGAGGAGAGGTGGTGCTCAACAGAGTGAAAGTTAGAGGAAAGGCCGCGAATGTTGCAGAAATGAAGAAGAAGAGAGTCAGACAGTGGTTCCAGGCACCTCGAGTCATCACCGGGAGAGGGGCGGATGGTGGGGGCATTTATGCCCCCCCCCCCTGGGGACTCCGAGGCTTGATGAAGCGACGCCATTTTTGGTGAATTTTGAATAGGAAGTGTAATGTGTACTGTGCATGTAGTTTGGTGTAGACAGTTAGAGAAATTTGTACAGGAGAGCATGCTGGCCTACTCTCTGTGTAACTGAGACACTGAAAAAGTTCAGCATAGGGGGATGGTCAGGAACTAGTCCTGAGGGCTGATGAAACGGGAGCTCCAGCACTCCCTGTCATTAGCTTTCCACCTCGGGAGTACTGCCCTGCTCGACTGGTGCTACAGTCTACTTGCTATGATGTGTGAGTGATATCAGGTGTCTGACAGAGCTGCTGCTGCAATCACTGATAGCGTGCTGAAAGACATGGGAATCATATCTGAATATGAGAGAAGACATGTCTTGAACCGCAGCAAGTTGTGCAGGCAACGTGATAAATGTAGGGAGCATATGCAAAGATAAGGACAAGTAAATTTCAAGCATGTTGACAGCAAAAAGACGCTACATTGATGATGTTGGAAGGAACAAATGAGAAGAAGTACAGGACAGTTCAGTTGGAGGAACATTGCACCGTAACTGGATAGCCTGGTAGTTATTATTTAACTCACCTATCGCCCAGTGATGGAAGAGGTCGGACAATCGCTCAGGCTGTTTACGTTGACGTTAAAGGCACCAAGTTGGAAGCTACATTGGCTGTTGTTGGCACTGATGGAAGAGCTACTATAACAGGACAGCATAATGGTGCATATGGGCTCTTGAGGAAATGATGAAGAAGCCACTAAAGTGGGTTATTTGTCTACTGCATAAAAATGAATTGCCATTGCGACATGTATGTGCCTACATCGACGGCACCACAAACAGTCCAGACAGCTTTGCGGGCCACATCGGAAAACAAATGAATGGCACAGTGTCTGATTGGGCAATTGTGGGGTTCCGAAGTGTGCCCAATCCAAACTTCCCTGAATTACCTGAGTCTGCCGTTGATGATCTGAGCACAGACCAACAGTACGGTTACAGAATCTGTAGTGCTGTGATTTCAGGATTGGTGGACAATGACCTACGGTCCCTTGAAGTTGGTCTGATTGTACACTGACGATGGCTGACTCTTGGGTGCCGAATCCTACGGCACTATGTGTCAGTTGAGAAGCCCTCTGTCGGTCTGGTCCTACTGGCAGGGTTATGTATCTTGATGTACATTCCCACATGGTTCAACATCAAATGCAACTGCAGGCTGACAGATGGAGCGAAGAACTATCATCAACTTGTCCGTCGGACTGCGAATTTACCAAACTTACAGGTCCAGGATGTCGCTCTGAAAGTGGTCAGGAGGAACTCATTCTTCGTGCATCACGAGAATGTCCTGTTGGCTAGGCTGGGCGATGACAGTGAAGAGATTTGCAGAGAAGCAGTGGAACTCATAAAAACTATTTGGAACCTGGACGCCGAAGAAGTGAGGACTTTCAACATACCAGAGATACACGTCGAAGATGACATGAACTCACCGGACATATAACAACCACCTGCCATCAGGAATTTTTCAGACTCAGACGTTGAAGAAATCCTCAAACAACCACTCAAACTCGAGCACCCGTATCATAATCAGTCGGTTGAGCAGCATGTTAATCTAGTGACGGAGGCTTCAGCAAATGTGACTGGGTTCGAGAGAAGAGGCGGATTCATCTGTCAAAGAATCAAATCACAAAAACTTATGAATAAATTTGAAACAAAGAATCAGTTTGTATGGGAACTATTTCATCTGACATAGTGTCAGTGTTCCTCAAATACATCACTGATTCCCAACAAATATGGGTGTCAATTTCCTTTCCTCATGTATGTATTGTAATATGACTAATTCAGAGTTGAAAGAGAACATTTATTTCATCGCAGAACTCATTATACTATTGGAACAACGAGTATAAATTTATCACCAGAGACCAAATGTACCCGTAATCATCAAAAACAGATGTTCTACAGGAAAAAAGTGAGGGTTGCTGGCACGCAGAGGATGGTAACTCCCCCAAAATGGCATTTTCTCTAGTTTTGACATCTTTTTCAGTGCTTAGTAACTACACATTTTTCTATCTATCTATCTATTGCCAGACGTCTCAATCCCGTTCGGGATGGCCACAAACAAATCGCCTCCACGTCGCTCTGTCCCCCGTCATTTCACTGCCTTGCTCCCAACTCACAGCCTCTTCTCTCATATACCTCTCCACCCCATCCCTCCATCTCATCCTTGGCCTCCCCCTCCCTCTCCCCCCCTCCACCTCACTCACATGCACTCTCTTCGTCAGTCTGTCACCCTCCATCCTCTCCACATGGCCAAACCACCTCAGTGTGTTCCTCATAACGCTTCCTATCACATCCACATCCACACCACAACGATCCTTTATTTCCTCATTTGTCAGCCTGTCTCTCCATGTGACTCCACAGGCTCCTCTTAAAAAACTCATTTCCACTGCTCTCACTCTTGACTTGTGTCCTTCCAACAACGTCCAAGCTTCACTTCCATTAGTTAGAGCTGGTATCACAATACTGTCACGTAGTAACTTTTTCACTTCCATGCACACTTCCCTGTTTCTTATCACTGCTTTCAAGGAACCAGCAACCTTTCTTCCCTGCTGTACCATTTCAAGCACTTCACCCTCCAAACCTCCATCCTTACTCATCACACTACCCAAGTACTTAAACGTACTCACATTTTCCAATTCCTCACCATCCAACCTCGCTGTACATTTACTGACTTTACCTCTCTCAAAGACCATCACTTTACTCTTCCCTACAATCACCTTTAGATTCCGTTTCTTACACACTCTCCCAAACTCATCCACACATTTTTAGAATTAAAAAAAAAAAAAAAAAAAATTCACTCCACCCTAGTATACATGTACCACGCTCTTAGGTCTGGCACCAAACTGAGAGATTGAGAGATATTATTATAGGAGAAAACAATGACATATTTAGGTGAATTAACATGAGAAAATAATGATTTTTTATAACATTAAAGATTGGAGTAGGGAAACCCATAATGCCTTGCTCGCTGTATGCGATTGATAATATGAGGAAACATGATCTGTAGCACCGTTATATCACACTTGGAGCAAACGATAGACATCATGCATGTACATGAGCGAACCATGCAGGCATTGCTCATACGAGTAACGGAGAAGTTTTTTTTTTTTTTTTTTTTTTATTATGTGTCCGACTCTGGGCATAGGCTTCACAGCCTGCTATCAAGGCCCAGCAGTCCTCCTACATACCATACACCTCTACATGTCACCACTTCGGCGCTAACACCCACCGTCCATATTGAATACATGCTAGGGCTGTCTCATACAGGACTGGTGTATTGGTATTAGCGGGGGTATTTTTACGACATGTCGGCGGGTCTTCTGGTAGATCAGTAAAGCCTGATTTAATGAAATTCAAATCCTTAAACTGTTCCCTGCCCCAGTATCCTGAATTGCCGTAGTTAGGCTTAGTCATGAAAGTCAGTAGAAAACTAGTTTGCATCCCAGGATTGACTGGTATTCAAGGTAGCGTTTATCCTATTGTTGGCCTTCTACACAAAAGTAGAAAGCACTGTTGTCGAAAAGCAGAGATAAAGTTGAGGCCCAGAGAATAACATGGTAAGCTGTAGCTAGCCACCGTAGAGCGACGCTGCTTAGATTGCAAATGACTCACAGAACATAGCTCTATTGCTACTGAAAGACTAAATCTAGGATGCCTTCCCGTTAAAAGAGGTGTTCTGGTATGTTCTTTAATTGTAGGGGAGCTGTAGCTAACCAATATTGCACAAAATCGCTTACTTACAGGTGACTGCAATGCAGAATTCAGGCTGTAACTTGCGAACCGTCGCCTGAATGCTTTTCTAAACTTGAAAAGAAGCTTCTACACTTGACAATAAGCGTTTTTATTTTGGAGTTATGAATGATAAAGAAGAAAGAAAGAAAGAAGAACAAAATCGATATTTTTGCTATTCGATTTTCCGACTCTTACAAAGGTTAGCAAGAGTTTGCGAGTAGTTTTGCACTAGAACAGTGAAGATCTTTTAGTTCATATGTTTATAACTGGGCTTTGCAACTGTTTTCACGTGGGAGCTCCTATACCCTATGTAGAGGACGCCATTTTGAACCAGCGCCATTCCTACTTACGGACTGGCTACCGCACTCCTTGACTTCCTACTGGTACATGTTTTTTGCACTTATTCTTATTGTTCTTTCCACTTGAAAAGTAAATGGCCATTACTCAGAGGATCTTTGGCCTAGGGCCTTCAAACTTTGTCAACTTAATAACCCAGCTGGTGCCTTCTGGCCAAATATGATGGCAGTCCATCAACTGGATCACAAAGTAATATTCAAAATGTCAAAAAAAAAAAAAAAAAAAAAAAAAAGATTCCGAGATGCTGTTTCATAAACTGTTTAAGCCAGCAAGCGGGAACTTTATTGCAGTATAGCCTTAAGGGGCCTCATTTCAGAGAGGGGAATGATTGCAATCAGTTGATTAATATTTATTTTCTGAGATCCCTGTGGTGAAAAAATGGAACTTCCAGATATTCCGGATATCACTTAATTTTCCATGAAGGATTAAAGCTAGAGTCACCAAACTTGGTGGACTTAAAGACTGTGATGACCTAAGGTGACATGCACAAGATCTGTGACCTTGACCTCAAGGTCCTTTATAGCTTGGCTTCTAGTAGGCACTGGCTGTTGGAATTTTCTTTTATCGTAATTGCCATGGATAGTTGTACAGTGTTTTATTATTATTATTATGATTATTACTGTCGCTCTTATTATCGCCACGCTCGCTAATCGAGAGCGGGTGTTATGCTTTACTTGTGTGTGTGTGTGTGAATGCAAGAGTTTTAGGTGGTCTGAGTCTGGTGAATGTTGATGGAGGAAGTGGAATCTGAAGCAGCTGCTGTTTGCAGATGATACTGCACTGGTGACTGATTCAGAGAAGAGATTGAGACAGTTGGTAGATGAGTTTGGAAGGGTGTGTGAAAGGAGGAAATTGAAAGTAAATGAGAATAAGAGTAAAGTGATGAAGTGTACGAGGGTGATAGATGGTAGGGGGATGAATATAGTTTTGAATGGTGAGTTGCTTGAGGAGGTAGATTGTTTTAAATATCTAGGGTCACATGTTGCTGTGGATGGAAGAATAGATGCAGAAGTGAAGTTTAGAATAAATGAAGTAGGAAAGGTGCTGGGAGGAATGAAAAAAGTGTTTAAATGTCGTTCGCTTAGAATGGATGTAAAGAGAAGGCTGTATGAGGGTGTTGTGGTACCGACTGCGTTATATGGGGCTGAAACATGGAATATGGGTGTAGCAGAGAGGAAAAGTTTGAATGTAATGGAGATGAGGTGTCTGAGGAGTATGTGTGGAGTGACGCGTATGGATCGAGTGCGAAATGATGAAGTGCGAAGGAGAACTGGAGTTGTTCGGGAGATGGCTGGTAGAGTTGAGCAGAGGGTGTTGCAATGGTTTGGGCATATGGAGAGAATGGATAATGAGCGATTGGTGAAAAAGATAACTAGATCTGATGTGAGAGGTGTAAGGCTGAGAGGAAGACCACGAATAGGATGGATGGACAGTGTGAAGAGAGCGTTGGATGCGAGAGGGATGTCTGTTGAGCAAGGAAGAGTGGCTGTGCGTGACAGAAATAAATGGAGAGAAATTGTGAATGAATAAGTGATGACGCAGCCCTGAGGGGATATTCTCCCGCATTTGGTCTGATCAGCTAGTCAGGTCAGGTGCGGGTAAGGGGATGGGTCTATTATGATGTGGCAGGGGTAAACCAGTTCTGCTGTCGGGCCCTGCTGCGGATGTCACTGATTGCATTGCGCAGTTGACCCTTGTGCGGTGTGGTGCGGTGAGGATCTGTCCGTTCTCCCCTTTGGGGCTAAGATGCGAATGAATGTGTTTGAATGGATGAGTAAATGGAGAGTGAGTCGTCCTGTCTCGGCTACCTCCCTTTCCCTGGGGGAAGCAGCCTAGGTATATAGATAGATAGATAGTGTGTGTGTGTGTGTGTGTGTGTGTGTGTGTGTGTGTGTGTGTGTGTGTGTGTGTGTGTGTGTGTGTGTGTGTGTGTAAATAAACTGACACGTACATTTTTTTTTTCCGAATTTTACCGACTGGTAAGTGCTGAGGGACAGCCGATGTGTTGACCTAATGTTTGAAGAACAATAAGTCATAGGTCAACACTGCAGCGCTAAGTCTGAGTAAATCCTAGCAAAGTCAGGTCAGACAGATATATCTGATTTAAACGGAAATTGGTGGTGTAATTAGAGAGTGAGGCAGGAGTGAAGGGATTCTGTTTTATGAATAAGCTGTTGAAGGTCCAGGTCAGACGGCAAGGCCAAAGTTCAACCTGTCTGTCTGTAGGTGAATAACGCAAGTTTTTTTTTTTTTTTTCATCTCATTCAGAAGAAACTTGATGGACGAATTGTTAACAAGTGAAGGGGTTGGCTTTTTTTTTTTTTTTTTAGTATGTCAAAAGTCAAAACCACATGACAAGATCAGATTTAAAGTTTTATCCTGTATGAATTAAACAATGTGGACGAATTTTTGATAAAGAACGATAAATGGATTCGATTTTGAAAGCGGTGAATTTAAGGTTATGTCACAAGGAAGGGTCAAATGTCAAGGTCACAGTGAATGGTCAGCTCACGCCGTTTATCTGATTTGGAGTACCCTTGGTGGAAAGACTAAGAGTTAGACACGAGTAAGCTAATCTAGTTTTAAGAGTGATGCACCGAAGGCCAACGTTGATTTGGTTCAAGTGAGTGTTGCACTCACTGGGTCAGTCTCCATGTTATCATTGTTACTACACTCGCGCCCGAGAAGCAAGAATAGTTATGTTTTAATTTCTTTGTTTCTGTCATTCTGCCTCACAGTTTCTCTTTGTGTGAATGTGTGAATGTGTGTGTGTGTGTGTGTGTGTGTGTGTGTGTGTGTGTGTGTGTGTGTGTGTGTGTGTGTGTGTGTGAACAATATAATTCAGTGTTTATCCGATTTTATGCAAACATAGTGAAACTGTTGAGGGTTAGCAAATGAAAAATCCTGTTGTTGTTGTGAACAATTACTGTTTTGTGTTTGAAGTTGGGGTGAGCGGGAGACTGTAAACAAAATGAATAAGACATTATTTTTTTTTAATAAAACGTAGCAAAAGGGATGCTCAGCCAATGATGAGATCTGTTGCTGTTAAGAACAACTGTTGTTGAGAACAACAGATCACATGGCTAGGTAAAATGTAAACAAAGCATAATACTTAAACAGTTTTAACTTAATTCTGACCAACCTTGGAGGACGGGTTAAGAGTGTGGCGAGAATGGAATTATTCATTTTTGAGAAGAACCAAACACACGTCAAGGTCGCAGGGCAAAGTAAAAGTTCGACCTAAGTATATGGGTGTTAAGGAAATTTCAGACATTTTTATTCTGAGTCGAAGCAGGATTGTTAGAATGGGTGAGAGTATAGCAGATAGTCTTTCTGGTTTTCAAGAACAATAGAAATCAGGTCGGAGTTACAGGGCAAGGTCCATTTGAATAGTTATTATTCAGTTCAGACAAACCAATGTTGAAGGGTTGAGGACAAGACAGGAATAAAAGACTTCTTTTTTGAGACCGACCAATCAAAGGCTAAGTTCTCAGGAAATGGTAAAATGTAAAGGTCGCAGGGCAAGTTCAAATGAAACAATTTTGATCTGCTTTTACCAGAAATGGGTGGGAGAGACAACGATCAGGCAATACCGAAAGGGCTCAGTTTAGAGAAGAATCAGTGACAGCACTCGGTCGCAGGGAGAGGTCAAATTTCGACCAATTTTTCTGTTTGAACAAAATAACGAAACTCCCTTTGACCAGGTTTACATAAAATTTGTGGATGAACTGAGGACCACTCAAGAGATTGGCCTATTGATTCTGAGAAAATAATTCATTGACCAAGGTCACATGACGAAGTCAGTTTAAAGTTTTTATCTGATGTAGATTTAACTCTGTGGAAGAGTTCAGGCGAAAACAAGGGTAAGGAGATTTGATTTTGAGAATAATCATAGTTCAAGGTAACAAGGAAAGGTCAAAAGTCAAGCTCACTAGACACTATAAACCTAGTACGGATCTGATTTGAATTAAATTGATGGAAGGGTTTATGGTTGACAAGAGTAAAGTAATTCGATTTCAAGAGTATCTTCTAACGAAAAGGTCACAGGGTATTCTTCAGCCGATTGTAACCTGTTCTGGTGGAAAGTCTGAAAGTGAGCCACTGGGCTGACCTACTGGTAATTAGACCTATTGGTTAAAAGCCAAGAACATGGGCTAGGTTATACTTTGTGCTGGTAAAATCAGGTTAAAGTTTTTACTTAATATAGACGAAACTGGGTGGATTTATATAGGTAACGCAAGAACGAAGTGAGTCAATTTTGATAACCAAATGTCAAGGTCAAAGGGCAAAAATGACTCGTGTTTATGTATCAACACTGTAATATAACA
This sequence comes from Coenobita brevimanus, assembly GCF_032717465.1. Taxonomy (NCBI): domain Eukaryota; kingdom Metazoa; phylum Arthropoda; class Malacostraca; order Decapoda; family Coenobitidae; genus Coenobita; species Coenobita brevimanus. The sequence goes on along the minus strand of NC_136974.1, from coordinate 17,311,209 downwards.
CATTTAATCTGATATGAACCAGATTTCCTGAAAGGGTTTAAGTCAACCAAGAGGTTGAAATGATTTTTTATGCCAATAGGTCAAAGGTTAAGGTCACATGAAGTCAATATACATATATATATTTTTTCGATTTAGGCCAAACTTTGTGGAAAAGTTTAGGAGAGGGAGAGAATGAGGAAGTTAGATTTCGAAATCAAGCAATAAAATGTCAAGATTACAGAGGAATGTCAAAGTTCGCCGTCACATAGCAAGATCTTAAATTTTCTAACTGATTATCAATAAACGTTGAGAGCGTTCGGGGCAAAATACTGTAAGGATGAAGTGATTCGATTTTGAATGCAGTCGGAGATGGTCAAGGTCACAAGGCAAAGTCAAATGTTTTATTCTTAGACCTGTTGGCGTGAGTACTGGTATTGCACTATTCGACTGCCCATTTTCGTCATCTTCGTCGTCGTCTTGTTGTTGTTGTTGTTGTTGTTGTTGTTGTTGTTGTTTCATTACTGTTGTTGCTGGTTTTGTTATTGTTGATGAGAATTTCATCCATATTATTATTATTATTATTATTATTATTATTACTCCTCCTCCTCCTCCTCCTACTACTACTACTACTACTACTACTGCTACTACTGCTACTACCACTGCTGCTGCTGCTGCTGCTGCTAGTATTACTACTATTACTACTGCTACCCTTACTGCTATTATTACTCAACCACTGTTGTTGTTGACGTTTTTATTGGTTTTATTATTATTTTCCTTAACCCAGTAATTTTCCGTGTCAGAGATGTTACAGTGTCATATTCTATTTTCTTCCTTATGCCTTGTTTTGGCTCTTTTTGATATTAAATTAGTAATTTGATCTTGGCATGGGATTTAATTGCCCCTGCTGGTATTATGTTATTTCATATACTTCTTATATTTTTGGCGATTTCAGCTGTGTGTTCTTCCTACCATTCCTTTTTTTTTTCTTTTTTTTCTTTTTTTAATTTGGCTTCTGTTTCTGGTGTTGCTGAAGGTGGGAACACGACCACCTGTGCAAATTGTTCTAAACCATAACGATGTCGCCCTGTTCTCTCTCTCTCTCTCTCTCTCTTCTTCTTCTTCTTCTTCTTCTTCTTCTTCTTTCACGAAATTTCAAATAGCCTTACCTGTAGATGTTAAATAAATCTAAAGACATAAAACTAAAAGAATAAAGAGAAACAGTTATGAAATTTTTTTCCTGCAAAAGCGCAAAAGGCTGTTTCTGTATTCTTAATACTCTCTCTCTCTCTCTCTCTCTCTCTCTCTCTCTCTCACACACACACACACACACACACACACACACACACACAAAGAGAGAGAGAGAGAGAGAGGCAGGAAAGAAAACGCGGATGGAATTAAGGAAGACTACTGTATGTGTAATTCACCGGGTCGGTCAGGATCACTTAATGGTCGTGATCGTCAGCATTTTACCCTTCCGGAAGGGAGCTGAGAGCTCATATAGTCCGATCTAAGGGCAAGGCTGTGACCTTCACACACCCACACACCCGTCCTCTTGCTCCAGGGGGACAGTAACCACCCACTTCGTCAGTGAAACTTTTTGCAACCTGAGCGAGGCGCGAACTCCCGTCTACCAGATGGCAAGCGAGAACGTTACCACTGAGAGAGAGAGAGAGAGAGAGAGAGAGAGAGAGAGAGAGAGAGAGAGAGAGAGAGAGAGAGAGAGAGAGAGAGAGAGAAAACGAGGATGGAATTTAGGAAGACTATTGAGAGAGAGAGAGAGAGAGAGAGAGAGAGAGAGAGAGAGAACACGAAAGGAAAGCAAAACAGAAATCAGGAAGATAAACGTGAAGCAAAAGAGAAAAAAAAGTAAACTAAAACAATAAAGGTAGTTTAAATATGTGAAGAAAGAACAGAATCGACGAGTAAGGGTATATAAAGGTGAAGAGAGCGGAAAACTATAAGAGAGCAAAGAATAAAAGGGGAATGAGAAAATGACTGACGTTAAATCGGACTAGTAAATTATAATACAGAAGAGACGAAAAAAAAAAAAAAAAAGTTAAGAGAACAGGGAAATACATAATGGAGAAATTTAAGAGTGCAACACTGGCCCTTGCCAACTGATGTACGGGCCGGATATTTGACTTTGCTCTGTGACGTTGACCTTCGACAGACATTTCTCAAATTCGCATTAACTCCCTTCTCCACAGCCCTTAACCCTTCAACAAGTTTGGTTTAAATCAGATCAAAACTACACCAGTTGCCTTTGCACAGTGACCACAACTTTATTCTTTCTCCATGACCTTGACCTCTGACTGATTGTTTTCAAAATCGAATCTCTTTACCTTTGCTTTATCTGAGCCCATCTCCAGTTTTAGTCCACGTTGGATAAAAACCAATTAATTTGACTTTGCCATGTGATCTCATTATTTGCTTCGTTTTTCTCCAAAAATGACAGGTCAGGCACTTGGGTCATCTTTGACTAATCCACAAGTTTCATCCCAATTGGATAAAAATTGTTTTGCTTATTTTGTTCATACATAGACGCATGACTCGAACTCTGACCTTGCCCTGTGACCTTGCCCTTTGATTAATTGTCCTCGAAATAGAATCACCTCGTTTTTGCCCGACCTTTAACACTTTCATCAGGTTTGGTTCAAATAAAAAACTGTGAGCTGACATTGTCCTGTAACCTATCCACCTCAGTCCGCCTGTGACCTTGACGTTGAACCTATTGTTCCCCTTATCCTCAGCCATTCTTCAGTGCTTGGTCTAAATCAAATAAAAACTGTTTAAGTTCACCTTTCCCTGTGACTCTGACCATTGGCCTATTGTTCTTAAAAACAATATATTTACTCCTAGCCGTACTGTCAACCATTCCACTAAGTTTGGTCAAAACCAGATAAATGCTGTTTGACATTCTTTTATACCCTTAAACACGGGTCGATCTCTGACTTCGTCCTGTGACCTTGACATCCGACTGATTTTTCTGAAAGTTGAATCACTTGATTATTGCCTTACTCTCTCTTTCATGTTTGATATAAAATGGATAAAAATTACTTCAGTCTACTTTGCTGTGTCAGCATTTATCGAAGCCCAATTGTAAAATGAAAAAGAGTTGAGGTTTCCTCATTGACTGATTCTCAGCCTTTCCTCGAAGTTTGGCTAAAATCCGATGTAAATATTTGAGTTATTTTGTTAAACCTCACACACACACACACACACACACACACACACACACACACACACACACACACACACACACAGCTCAAAACATAACATTTGATTTCGTTCCACGAGTGCTGTGTAATGGTTAAATTTAGGAGGACGATGAGGAAAACGGGGGAAGAGCAAAAATATACATTGATGAAAAGCAAAATGGAAATACAAAAAGAAAAAAAGAAAAAGAAAAGAAACAAGCAAGATAGCCCAAAATGTTGGACTGTGAGGAAGGAAAGAAACTTGAGAAAAATATACGAGAAGCAATAATGTGGAACTTGGCCAATTGGGGAGAAAGGAAAAGGGGACCAGAAAACAGCAATAATGAAACTGAATGATGAACAGAAAACTAAGAAAAATAAAGACAACAGAAAAATAATATGGAAAAGGCGGAAAGATGCAGGAGAAATAAAGAGTAATGCAAAGACGAGAGCTCTAAGCACACGGAAAAGAGAAAGAAAAAAAGATAAATTAAAAAAAAAGTCACACGAAATGAGTAAACAAGAGAAAAAGGAAAGCGAATACCTATCAGTCTACATACCTATCTATCTATCTACATCTGTGTCTGTCTATCTATCTATCTATCTATTTGTCTATCAGTCTGTCGATCTATCTATCTATTTGTCTATCAGTTTGTCGATCTATCCATCTATTTGTCTATCAGTCTGTCGATCTATCTCTCTGTCTATTTATCTATCTATCTATCTATGGACAGACAGAAAGATGAAAAAGAAAAATGGAATAAAACGCGAGGTGAAAGAGAAAAGGAAGGAATAACGCAATACAAAAAAATAACAGAGAAAGAGGAAGGAAATGGAAGAAGAAAAACTGGGAAAGAAAACATAATAAATATTCATCAATTCGAGAAAAAAATCAGAACTCAAAGAACTAGAATAATGGACGAGGAAGACAGAAAGAAAATGGAAAAGGCCGCAATGGAAAAGTTAAATCTGAAGGGCGAGAAACGAGAAGGGAAAGTAATACAAAGAGATGAGAAAATAGAATGACCGGGCATAGAGAAAAGATGGAGCAATCAGAGAGTGAAATACCAGAGAGTCAACCAGCTGGTATAGGAGTCCAGCCTTTTACTCTGCCCTGTGACATTGACTTTCGACCGATTGTTGTCAGAATCGACTCCATTCATTCTTGTTTTATGTTAAACCCTTGGTGGTAGATGATGGCAACCGTCATCCACTCACTTGGCTTAGTGCTGTTTTTTGTTTCATCTTTATCATTCTTTATGTGTCTGCTCTCCTCTCCTATTTCTCTCATCCCTCCTTTTACTTTTTATTACTCTCCTTTCCATTGCAAGTAGTTCCACACAAGTGACAAGCCTTGTGGTTTTCTGTAACTAAGAAAATCATTTACATTGCTGGGTGGTAACCATATAGCCAAATCATGGGCTGATGTAAAGCCTACTATGCCTTACTATGCAAAGTCACCACAATTACATTATTTTAGTCAATAACGATGAAAATGAGAGTACTGAAAACCAACTATTCCTGATGTTATTATACGGAATGTAGACACGTTCATAAATAAAAACTTGTGTAGTTTTATAAGCACTTTACTATCCATTTCATTGACCGTGTATCATGGTTTTTCTCAAATATCTTTCAAACTAATCAATTGACCGGTATGATACTTTGACACAGTGTACATGACACCTCCCGCTAATTTTTGGTAATATACGGCATTGCCAAGTGGTGTTAGTGAAGGCGTTTACTCTTGACGTTTAAAGACAAAGTCGCGTGAGCCCTGCAGGGCTAATCTACACAAACGAACGTCCGCTACCCCCCATCTCCTTCCTCTCCCTCCCTCTCTCCCTCCCTCCCTCTGTCTCACTGTTTCACTCTCTCTCTCTCAGCATTCCCCCCAATACCTGTATGTAACATACAATATGCAATAAAATACCGTTTACCATTATATTATTCAGTAGTAGCAGATAACTGGAAAGTTCTTCATGAAAAGGATATAGCGTGGTCTGACCTAACGACCATAATAGGCTAATGGTTAAGTTTTCCCAACGAGGGTGTCAGGTGCGGGAGAGAGAGAGAGAGAGAGAGAGAGAGAGAGAGAATTTCATAAATCCATTACGGCCCTATTATGTTGTGTTGATTATATACCGTACCGTACTGGTTTGTAAGTTAAACTGTGTGATTTAATTTTGGATACCTTATCTTACCTGCTCGTAGTAAACACGTCGATATGGGGGGTAAAGGAATTAAGAGACCGTAATAGTAGGCACATTATATTGGGTGAATAAGGTGACGGTCATACGCTCTTTAGTCAACTCCCGTTTATATAACTTCAGGACATACAATAACAATGATTAAATGAACACAGACTCTACAAACAACAACATATTGTATTTATGATACCCGATACTAATCATTATAACATGATAGAGTGGACAGAGGGGGGGGGCACGGGAAGGCCAGCAGGAATGAGGGTTGAGGGGGGAAGTGAGGAGGGGGAGGGGGGAAGTGAGGAGGGGGAGGGGGGAAGTGAGGAGGGGGAGGGGGGAAATGAGGAGGGGGAAGGGAGAGGGGGAAGAGGGAGGGAGGTAGGGAGGGAGAGGAAGGGGATGGGGGGTAGCGGACGTTCGATTGTGTTGATTAGTCTGGCGACTCACGCGACTTTGCCTTTAAACGTCAAGAGTAAACGCCTTCACTAACACCACTTGGCAATGCCGTATATTACCAAAAATTAGCGGGAGGTGTCATGTACACTGTGTCAAAGTATCATACCGATCAATTGATTAGTTTGAAAGATATTTGAGAAAAACCATGATACACGGTCCATGAAATGGATAGTAGTATGCCTACATCGTGGTTGCACTGTGTGCATACCTAACAGAATACCTTCATAGGTGATAGCATAGTGCCAAAATGCTGCTCCCTGTTATATCTACCAGGAATACCATATATATGACTTATGCTGTGGCAGTATATTCCTATTGGTCAGCATCTTCTGTGCGCCACCTGAATATTGCAATGAAACAGCAGAATATATTTACTTGGTTATTCTCCATTTTTAGTTGATTCCAATATAGTGATGTGCGACTCTTACATTTGTGGTGGTTTATTTGTTGGTTTATTACATAACCGGATTCATACGACAGTTGCTGGTGAGCCTTCTTCCCGAAACCCTTTGCTATGCTACCCAGAGTGGGAGAGTCTACTTCTTCTCCCTCCTCCCTTCACCCCATCTCTAGCCATACCTCCTCTTCACGAAACTATATAGACACACGATACAGGGTCCAGTTATATCCTAATGCTTATCGCTATTCAACTGATACATAGGTTCGATAATGCACAGACGCTGAGAGGAAAATTCCATTACTCACTGTCCGTGCCAGGTCACTATTACAAGGTCCCAGGACTTTATACTGCTACGTGTCCAAAGGTCCAAACAAATACAGTGATGCCACATCGCTGACTATGGGTGAAGTTCAGGGAACGCGGGAGTGCGGCCAACTGTACAGTTGAATGATTCCCTGGACACATCTGGAGGTATCTGGCATCTTCTTACTACACGACGTAGTATTAATCTTTGAATGATGGCGACGATTTGTTTCGTGGCCGCCGATTAGTTACAGAGACTCAGTTCCAGTGGTTACCAGTGTGAGAATAAAAAATTACATTCTAAGCATCTCTAGAATGTATTGCGTGATACTGTCAGTATAATGGTAGTGATATCACATGGTTCAGTCATACTGGGCAGATGTATCAGCATTATTTACATACATCTACAGTTGGTTAAACTGTAGAAATATGAGGAACAGGAGCCAGTGGCAACCTATGTTACATGTAGTTGGCTTCGCTTCAGAGGATCGAAACAGAATTCACACTGACCAAAATAAGTTACAGTGTTGTTTCTGCGTAGCTAATTGATGTTAAACTATGCCTCAGTCCTCCGTTGATGTGTCCTAATACTGTTTGACTTAAGGAGCATTGCATCATTTCATAGTCACTGTGTAACGGAACCCTGTGTGTGTGTGTGTGTGTGTGTGTGTGTGTGTGTGTGTGTGTTCCCATTATATCTCATGAACGACTTGAGAAATCAACATGAAACTTCAGAGTATAAGGATATGGCAAAAATCTTTGCCGAGTTCGAAAATGGTCACTCGGGGTCAAGGTCACCAAATGGCTGTCAAAGGTCAAACAGTTTTTATCGCCAGCCTTTAACACCATTTTATCTCATTGAACGGCTTGAGCTATCAACATGAAACCTTCAGGGTATAAAGATATGGTCAAAATCTTGGACTTGGCCAACAGCATATTCTGGCAGGCGACTAGGATTCGGCTCCCGAAAACTTTTCTTTCATTTATATTTTATTTCCTTACACATACATTGTTACGGGATAGTAATTCGAACCCGCCAGGTTCCTGCTTCCTTCTGGCGTCGTGGATGAGTGTTTGATTAGCCTCAGCGCATATCATATAGGCCTACTGAGATTCATTTAGTAATTATAACTTAAAACGTGGGCTCTCTGACCCTAACCTGGGAAGGATAGGCATCTCTATACCTCGTTCTTACTGTGTGTTACGTTATTAAATTAAAGACTACTTTCGAGGTCAACGATCAGTATATTAATGCTCAAATTCAAGTCATAACTTGAGTAGGCTATGAATCACTTATGCAAATAATTACTATTATTCCGAAATAAAGTACCGGACTGTTGCAAGCGACGCTCACGTTCTCTTAAGTAAACTCCATTGCTTATACTGCATGCTCTACGTGTTTATTGTTAAAACACATATTAGGTCGCTGCCCATGGAAAATAAGTAATTTTTACAATTATGAATCAAATTATAATAACGGTAGTGTGAAAAGAACCGACACTTCTCTCCGTGAAGTTCCAACACACACACACACAGGGTTCCGTTACACAGTGACTATGAAATGATGCAATGCTCCTTAAGTCAAACAGTATTAGGACACATCAACGGAGGACTGAGGCATAGTTTAACATCAATTAGCTACGCAGAAACAACACTGTAACTTATTTTGGTCAGTGTGAATTTGTCATAAAGACTTTGTAGTTACTTGTAGAGAAGTATATTTTAGATTTGTGGTCGAGCGGCTTTTATATCTTGTAGTAGCTTCCCCACCAAATGTCATGTAGTGACAGGAGAGGTAAAGAATAGTATGGGACTATTTTTATTTGTCTTGGAAATATTAACAAGTCTCTCACACGGACGAGTATAAGTCCCGGGTAGCTACCTCCCTGTCTCGTTATCTGTCTCTCTCTCAAATTGCCAAGCCCTTCTCCCGTCACCTGTCTCCTCTGAGGCCTGTCTACTGCTCTCTTGCCTGTTCGGTGGCTAATCTCCGTCTGAGCTCTCTTTCCTAAATTCTGGTGTAGCAGGGGTGTGTCACGTGTGTTCCTCGTGGATGGACTAGGTCTTTGTTCACGAGAGGACTGCTGACAGCTAATTGCATCATCTCCTTACTGGCCGCTGTCGTCAGCTTTCCTCAGTGTAAGCATGTTTAGCATTGCTCGATTCTCACAGACACAACACCTCTCATCATCTGACTCCCTGCTTCTATCTATCTATTTATCTATCTATCTATATAATATGTAGTCTTTACCACACTGCTCGGTCGCGCGAAAATGGCGTACCATCGACATTTAATAGTCATAACATATTAATACATATTATATATACATTATAATGAACTTATAAGCTAATTAAGTGAAATATACAATATTGTAAAGTAACATAATTGTATGAATATTGTATACATATATTATTCATAGTAAATAGTGATTATTCAGTAATAATACATTTAAAACAAGTTGTATACATATTTGAATAAATGCAATGGTTGTTGTATAACACTTTGTTAAGACGTGCATGTACAACAGACGTACGCATATAATTGTGCATTGGTAATACTGCTAGGTTATACATTACATATTTGAGTTATCACTTTAGTAATGTCTAATATTTCACCTAACTTGTATGATGATACTGGTAATACAGAATTGTGCTGTAATTGTATGACTTATAATATTGTACTAACATTGTGGTACTACATAATTGTAACATTTTATGAATTGTTACAAAATATTGTGTTAATGCATAATTGTGTTGGCCTTATAATTGTAGTTACATTTGTTAATGCAACTCTTACATAAGTGTCTTGGCCTTATAATTGTAGTTAAAGTTACATAAAAGTTACATCTTGTTAATGCAACTGTTTTGTCGTTACATAATTGTTACATATCGTTTGTAGGTACATAATTGTAGTTAAAGTTACATAAAAGTTACATCTTGTTAATGCAACTGTTACATAATTGGCAAAGTGTAACATAATGCAATCGTTTGTCGTTACATAATTGTTACATATCGTTTGTAGGTACATAATTGTAGTTAGTGTAACATAATGCAATCGTTTGTCGTTACATAATTGTTACATATCGTTTGTAGGTACATAATTGTAGTTAAAGTTACATAAAAGTTACATCTTGTTAATGCAACTGTTACATTAATTGGTACATATTGTTTGTAGTTACATAATTGTAACAAGTGTAACATAATGTAATCGTTTGTCGTTACATAATTGTTACATATCGTTTGTAGTTACATTATTGTAATATGGAGTAACATAATTGTAATAACTGCAGTCCTAACATATGCTGCGGTCGATGATAGTGATGATGTGTCATGCCACTTGTTTGTGGAGACACAATTTGCTTTTTTGTTTGTAGTTTATGTGGTATTTTGGCATATGTAGTAACACTTACACTTAATTTCATTTGTTTGTTATGTGATCTTACTCTATTTCTCTTTTTTCTTTCTTACTTTTTTTTTTTTTTTTTTTTTTTGTATGTATTCATTTTCTATAGTTTGTTTCTCTTTGCTTGTGTACGCTTTTTCCATTTTGTTTATGGTTGCATAATTACTGGTTAATTTCCTTGGGATACTTTTTTAAAGTTTAGTGTATATTGCACAGAGAGTATAAAATATTATATAGTCCCATATTTTGTTATTTATATAAAAAAAATATATACACTATATACAGTATTAACTATACACACTGACTTGTTGTTCACCTGTACCTATCGTGAGTAATATGTGTGTCAGCACTGTGTGGAAATCATTGTCTTCACGATTGTGTTGAAGATGTTCACTCTTGCTAACGGCATTTGTGTTGGCCATTTTTTTTTTTCTTCTAGTTTATCTTGTAACTTAATTTATATGTTTCCACTAGGTAGCTTTAATTAATAAATGTTTAATACAGTTCTTTTAATCGCTCACTGAGTAACTGTGATTGTATATTTTCTTTATCACTTTGTAGATATAATAATGTATAGTTGTATGTATGAAACACGTATTTTACGTAGGTATAAATGGTAACACTCGTTGGTAGTAAATAAATGTTATAATAAATGAATGAATATATACAGTGTAGAATATTTATTGTTGGTGATTATTTAGTGTTTGAGTTATGCAGATAACTGAAGTAAGTATGTGTATTTAAACTGTAACTATACAGCACGTTTTATATGTTTGTGCAGAAGCTTATTGTCTATCACTGTGTATTGTATAAATGAAGTAACTATGTAACTCACTAATTTTTACCGTGGTGGGAATGGTGTGAGTGATGGTGCAGGTGGTGTGTTGACTGACGTGGCGTCTGTTCAGCAAGCACGCATGATGACCTCAACTTCCCACACTGGTAGCTGTGGTGAGTGAATGAGTAGCGATGAGTAACTTGAGTGAAGATGAGTGAGTAAGATGAGTTATGAGTCGTGTCTCACTCTTCGTTTGTTTGTTCCGGTTTTCTATGTCGATGTTTTCTCGGTCCTTTTCTCTAGTGATTTACTCGTTGTGGGATGAAGACTGCCGCTACTTGTAGGTGCGTGTAGATTATACAGACGACTCGTAGAGTTGTTACTTGTAGTTGATTGTAGATGGTTGTAGTTCGTTCACTGTAGAACTGAAGTTAATCTTGTAGAGTCTCGGTTGCTTTTGTAGAAATTTGCTTTTAATTCGGAGACGATGTCCGCAGATTTACTGGTTTGTCGTTAAGCTACTTGCAAGGCGTCGTGTGATCTCTTGACCTCTGCATCAGCATGATGATCTGGGAGACGGAGGGGGCTGGTTGTGTTGTTGATTGAGAGAGATATTCTTGTTTTCAATCTTGATATTTTGTAGGAATTTAATGTTGATTCGTAGACGAGGTTCGTATACGTTCGCTGCTACCAAATGTCATAAATGACATTTGGGTCATCCCTCTTCTTGACCTCCTGCCTGTCTCCTCTGAGGCCTGTCTACCTCTCGACCTCTCTGTTCTAAGGCTAATCTCTGTCTGAGCTCTCTTTCCTAAATTCTGGTGTAGCAGGGATGTGTCACGTGTGTTCCTCGTGGATGGAAAGTTCCCGTAGCCTGTGTGTGAGCATATGTGTATGTGTGTATATGGCCACTAGACGCTGTCTCAAGTATTCCTGGCGTCAGAGTGTGTAAGCATGTTTAGCACTGCTCGATTCTCACAGACACAACACCTCTCATCATCTGACTCCCTGCTTCTATCTATCTATTTATCTATCTATCTATATAATATGTAGTCTTTACCACAAATTCTGTCTCGATCCTCTGAAGCGAAGCAAACTACATGTAACATAGGTTGCCACTGGCTCCTGTTCCTCATCTTTCTACAGTTTAACCAACTGTAGATGTATGTAAATAATGCTGATACATCTGCCCAGTATGACTGAACCATGTGATATCACTACCATTATACTGACAATATCACGCAATACATTCCAGAGATGCTTAGAATGTAATTCTTTATTCTCACACTGGTAACCACTGGAACAGAGTCTCTGTAACTGATCGGCGGCCATGAAACAAATTGTCGCCATCATTCAAAGATTAATACTACGTCGTGTAGTAAGAAGATGCCAGATACCTTCAGATGTGTCCAGGGAATCATTAACTCAACTGTAGATACCCTAACTTTGAAAGCCATTCAAAAAGGCCACTATTGCACATTGTACAACACTTATTCCTTGTGTTTTATACTACTCTGCGTGGTCAAGCAGACATATAAACCACAGCCAAGCAAAACTTATGGTCAACCAGATCTATCAGCCACAGGCAATCACAAAGGCCCAAGAAAACATGAAAAAGCCAGCCCAGCCAAGCGAAAAAGTTCACACGGCCAAAATTTCCACCCGCATGAGAGCATTTTCTCTTATTAAGATAGAAAAATGTATGAATAATGGTTCTGAACAGCCATCATATCATCCGTATAATGGAGGGTTCAGGCAGTGGTCGTTCGGATAAGTGAAGGATTTTACATATATATATATATATATATATATATATATATATATATATATATATATATATATATATATATATATATATGGCTGGGGGAACACTCCCAAAGTTTATTACCCTGGCATGGCGCGAACCCCGGCACGAAAATGCACACTCTACCACTGTACCACAGAGACTTCATATATATACATATACTGTACATATATATATATATATATATATATATATATATATATATATATATATATATATATATATATATATATATATATATATATATATATATCATCAGCCATTACAAGTTCACTGCTGTGCAAGGGCCTCTCCCAACCTTCTCCACTAATTCCTTGACTGAACCAATCTCTGCCCCGTTTTCCCTGCAAATTTCTCTATCTCATCTCTACACCTCCTGTCTGGCCTTTTCTGCTACGTTCACAGTCTCTTGGTGTCCAATCAGTCAACCTCTTGCTCCGTCAGTTATCCCTTCTTCTTGCTACATGGTCTGTCCACCTCCATTTCTGTTTTATGACTTCTGTAATGTCTTTGACTTTCGTCTGCTCTCTCACCGAAGTTGATCTTTCCTGTCTCTTAAAGATATTCCTAACACTGAGCTATCCATTGCTCTCTGAAAATGGATTAGTGTATTATTCATCAATTTTGTTAGTTTCCAGGTCTCACAACCGTAAGCCATAGCTGGAATTATACATTCGTTACATACTTTTCGTTTCAAACGTACTGGCAAGTTAATTTTTATAATGTCTCTATGGTTACCAGAAGCTTTTCATCCAATTGTAATGCGTCTTTTTTTTTCGGTATTAGGGTCTTTCATCAATTTTAGTATTTGCCCCAAGTAATTGTACTCCTCGACTTCTTCACGAATTTCTTCGCTTATTCTGATGGCACTCTTTGGTGTATGTGGATTAAACATTAGTTTTACTCCGGTTCATCTTTAGCCCTACTTTCAGACTTTCCCTGTTCAGGTCATTTAACATTTCTTGCAATGTCTCTGCTCCCGTTGCACCAGCCCTCAGGACTTGATCCTGACCATCTCCCTTTGCTGAACATTTTCAGTGCATTCGTTTACACAGGGAGTGGGCCAGCATGCTCTCTTAATACCTCTGCCTTCAACTGTCTACACCACACTACATGCGCATAACATATTACACCTTCTATTCACTCTCTTTAGCAATAGCCGCTGCAATGAGCTGTGGCCTTAGCACAAATTTAAACTCAGTTCATTTTTTCCTGAAGTCCATATCCCCTTTGGGCCTTTTCCTCACAGAACCACCAATCTCACTCTCTACTGATATATCCTCATATTGTTTCCCTGTTACCATCTCCTTACAAACTTCCATAACAAGGGCGGCACCTGTTGTTATATCAAATCCCAATATGCATTTGACACTATTTTAAACTTCACTTCATCCAGTTTTGATTACTCATTGTATAAACTAAAGTGTCAAAATATTACCAAATATATTTGTGTAGGCTATTGCTCCCCCAATGCTTCTTCGGAACCCAGTGTATTTGATTCCATATCCACACAGTTGAGTAACCTTAACCTTGCCCTTAACACCGAAATTACCATTTTAGGTGATTTTAACATACATAATGTTGAATGGTTACTGCATTCTGCCAGGACTGACGACGCTGGTCTAGAGTGTGAGCTGTGTGCAGAATCGTTTAATCTCACCCAGCTGGTAAAGCAATCAACCAGAATACCTGATAATCCTGACCATAATGCCCATCTCTTAGATTTATTCTTGACAAGTAATCCAGATCAATACAGGATAGAGGTACTGTCACCACTTGGATCCTCTGACCACAATCTCATCAAAGCCTCATTAGTTAACCCCCTCACACCTCCCCGTTTTGAACCTGTCAGGGTGACCCGATGGCACTTTGACAGGACAAACTGAGATGGATTTAGAAATTATCTTGCTGACATTCCATGGCAGTCTTTCTTCTCAAGTGATCCCAATTCTATTCAGTCCCACATTTGCGACTTAATACTATCTGGTATGGATTTATACCAAGTCAGCAGTTCACTAAATGGTCGAACTCTCCAAAATGGTTTGATGGCAACTGTGCCAGAGCAACTGCCCAAAAGTCATTAGCATATAACTCTTACTTAAAATCAAAAACATCTGAATCACTCTCTCAATTTAAAATTGCTAGAAATCATGCAAAAGCTGTAATAAATCTAGCTAAATCAAACTTTCTTCACAAGCAAGCATCAAAACTACTTAACAACCCTAATGACAATAGAATATTCTGGTCAACTCTTCATTCTTTCAATAATAACTTTAACAAGTAATCTTCCATTTCCCCAGTAAAATCTTCAGATGGCAACATTACAAATGACCAGCGTGGGAAAGCAGATATTTTTGTCAGTACATTTGCCAGAAATTCCACCATGGAGGATGCCAGCCAGAATGTCCCAGTACTAGAACTTGATTCTTTCAAAATTGCCCCACTTAAAATACAGACAAATTACGTAAAATCCATCCTATACAATTTACTTACCAACAAAGCTCCAGACCCAGATGGAATTCCACCAATTGTTTTGAAAAAGCGCTCCCCTGAACTTGCCTCTGTTCTAGCTAAATTATTCAGACTATGCATACGTACTTCTTCATTCCCAAATTTGTGGAAAGAAGCCAATATCCACCCAACTCCGAAGAAAGGAAGTTCCTCTGACCACTCTGATTACAGACCAAGAGCTGTCACATCTTCTCTTGGTAAGGTATTTGAAACTTTATTTTATAAGCACATTGTTAAACATCTTGAATCCAACAACATAATTAGTGATAGACAATATAGTTTTCGCCAAGAAAGATCCACAATTGACATACTCAATCTCCTAACTCATACCATTCATCAGTCACTTGACCTACGTGGAGAAACTCATGCAGTAGCCCTTGATATTTATAAAGCTTTCAATAGAGTATGGCACCTTTCCCTGTTGTCCAAACTCCTTTGCTATGGACTAACGTCTTTTGTTCCTTTGATTTCCTCATATCTTAGTGACAGGAAAATAAGAGTAAAAGTAGATGATGTATATTCCAATTTCCACTCAGTTAACAACGGCATGCTGCAGGGATCAGTTCTGGCACAAACCCTATTCCTGGCTCATATTAATGATCTCTTATCTGTCACCCACAATCCCATCCACTCATATGCAGATGATTCAACACTACATAGTTCATTCACACTCAGACACCCATTCACAAAATCTAATATCTCTGCCTCTCAACTCAGTACAGCCATATCCATAAATCAAGACCTATTTACGATCAGTGAATGGGGACAAAACAACTCTGTCTTATATAATGCTAGTAAAACCAAATATGTATGTACAATTTACTAATAGACAGATATTGCCAGATTCGTATATTACTTTCAGTGCTACTAATATTCCCATCTGAAAAAATATTGAAATTCTCAGCGTCCTACTTAACAATGCCCTCAGCTGGACCTCTCATGTTAGATCACTTGCTAAAACCGCCTCAAAGAAACTTGGATTATTGTACAGAGTCCGTACCTTCTTCACTGATGAGCAGTTAGCCATAATTTATAAGAGTCATGTGCACTCTCAGCTTGAATATTGCTCACCCTTGTGGAATGGATGTGGAGAGGTTGCAATAAAACAACTAGACAAAATTCAGAACAAAGTTGTTAGAATTATTAACAACCCTGCCATTACAAATAAACTACCTTCCCTACAAGTAAGAAGGAATGTTGCCTCCCTTGCATTATTTTACAGGTATTTTTATGGGAAATGCTCAGACGAAGTTGCGTCCACTGTGCCACCTCTCCATGCCTTCATTCATGCTATGCGGGCATCTGGTAGCGCTCAGGACTGGAATGTCACTCAGCCATATTGCAGAACTTCTGACTATCAGAATTCTTTTATTCCCCAAACTGTATCTTTCTGGAACTCCCTTCCCCAGAGTTGTTTCCCTCCAAACTTCACCCCACCGCTGTTCAAGTCTAACTGTTAGAGATATTTTATGAACAGAGGACACCAGTAATCTGGTGTATGGATTATTTTTTTTATTCATTTGTTTTTCCTTCCTCTGTTCTGTTATTAAAAAAAAAATAATCCGCAAATCATAACCTTTCTCCATCTATGTTTACTCCATTCTTCTCCCAGTCTAGCTTTCTGAAATACTTTCTAGGCTTGCTGTAAATAATTTTGGTGAAATTGTATCTCCCTAGCTTACGCCCTTCTCAATCTTGATTTTTTTCTGAGTCTTTATGTAATCTAACTGTAGCAATTCCCTCTTCATATATGTGTCTGCGCAGTTTTACAATGTTCTCGATTACTCCTTGTTATCACAGTGAGTTTATAATTGCTATGTGCTCCACTGAGTCAAAAGCCTTTTTGTAATCAACAAAACCTAAACACAGTAGTCTATTATTTTCTGTAGTTTTCTCAGTTAGCTGATTCATTGTGAGTAGATGATCAGTAGTCGAATACCCGCTTCGGAATCCAGCCTGTTCTCGAGGTTGGTGTTCTTCCATGTTTGTTGTTATTCTGTTCATTAGGACTTTGGTGATGAGTTTGTAAATGACTGACAATAAGCATATGGGTTGATAGTTTCTAAGATCTTTTGAGTCACCTTTTTTGCAAAGTAAAATAACTATTGCATTACATCATGTTTTGGGAAATTTCTTCGTTTTTATGCATTGAGTAAATTAGTACGGAAGCCTGTCTTGAACTTCCACTCTTGTATCAAACAGTTAATCCACTACTGTTCCATCTTCCTCGGGAGCCATCGCTCTTTTCATACCTTTAAGAGAAATGTTTACTTTGTCTGGTGTTACCTCAGGTACCTGACGTGTGTCAATGGAAAAGTTACCTATTGGTATTAATGTCTTTGATGCATACAGGTCTTTGTAAAATTCTTCAACTCTCTTCATCATCTTTTGTCTGCATTTAATGACTTTACTGGTTTTGTCTTTCAGTGATATAATGTGTTGCTTTCCTAGTGCCATTTTACTTCGGCCCTGATTCAACTTTTTTTTCTTTTTAATTGTTTTGTTTGATCTGATTCATGTTTCTCTTTGCACACACACACACACACACACACACACACACACACACACACACACACACACACACACATCTCTCTTCCTCTATCTCTCTCCGCGTATCCATCCATCCATCCAGCCTCATGAGGAGCGTAGGAGCCCGGGACTAAGCAGTTGGTCTCGACATTAAAGATGAGAATGACCAGCCTCACTTATCCCTGAGTGGCATTACGAGAGCAATAAATCCCAACCATCCCTTGGATATAAACCTTCACCGGCTCAATCCGATTGGAACGCCGTAATTACCCACTAAACCACTAGGTGCCAAATTTTGGTTATATGGTTACCACCCAGAGTATTAAATGGTTTCTTGGTGTACAGGAAACCATTTGGCATGTTACTTAGTGTACAGTCACCCACAGACAGAAGGAAGAGGAAAGAAAGACAGAAAAGGGAGTGTTAAGTTACCCATAGGCAGAAGGACAAGGAAATTATGAAGGAAAGAAAGACAGAAGAGGATGGAAGGAAAGAAGGATGGAGGAGAGGAAAGGGCAGACACCCGACAGCAGCACTACATCGAGTGAGTGGATGATGGTGAGCACCCCCACCTACCACAAAGTGCCTCCACCTACCACAAAAATATATATATATATATATATATATATATATATATATATATATATATATATATATATATGGACTGGGCAAAAGAGGGTGTATATATATATATATATATATATATATATATATATATATATATATATATATATATATATATATATATAATAATTATCAGCCATTGGAAGTCCACTGCTGAACAAAGGCCTTCCCAAACCTTCTTGAGTAAGCCAATCTCTGCCTGCTTTTGCCTGCAAACTTCTCCACGTCATCTCCCCACCACCTGTCTGACGTTTTTCTGCTAAGCCTGTAATCTCATGGAGTCCAGTCAGACAGCCTCTTGCTCCACTGGTTATCTCTTATTCTTGCTACATGACCTGCCCACCGTCATTTTTATTCTTTTATAACTTCAGTAATGTCTTGACTTTGGCCTGCTCTTTCACCAAAGTTGAGATTTTCCTGTCTCTGAAAGATATTTCCAACAGTGACCTTTCCATTGCTTTTTGAGAACGGATTAGTTTATTTTCCATTGTCTTTGTAAATTTCCAGGTCTCGCAACCGTCCATCATAGCTGGGATTTTACATTCGTTATATGCCTTTCATTTCATACATACTGGTAAGCTACCTTTGATAATGTCTCTCTGTTTACCGAAAATTTTCAGTTCCATTATAATGTGTCTTTTTATTCCGCTTTTGTGGTCTTTCATTAGTCTTAGTATTTGCCCCAAGTAATTGCCCTCCTCGACTTCTTCTAGAACTTCGTCATTAATTTTGATGGCGGTCTTTTATGAAAGAAACATTAATCATATTCTGTTTATATTTAGCCCTACTTTGAAATTTTCCCTGTTTAGATCATTTAACATTTCTTGCAATGTTTCTGCTTGTTCTGAGATCAGGACAATGTCTTTTGAAAATCTTCAATAATTAAATTTTTTTTCCGTCAACGTTTACTCTCTTATTCTCCCATTCTAGCTTTCTGAAAATACTTTGAAGACAAGTTGTAAACAATTTTGGTGATGCTGTATCTCCCTGACGCACGTCTTTCTCGATATGATTTTTTTTCCTGAGTCTTTAGGTAACCTAACTGTAGCAGTTCCTTCTTTGTACAGTATATGTTTTTGCACCGCTTTAATTTTTTTTTTCTTTAGTTTACTCATTGTTCCCGCAATGAATTTAAAAGTTCTGTGTACTCCATTGTGGCGAAAACTTTTTCGTAATTACAAAAAAACAAAAAAACAAGTACAGTGATGTACAGTATTATGTTGTTCATCTTTCTCAGTTAGCTGATGCGTTGTGTGTAGATAATATATTCATATACATTATATGTATACATATACATATATATACATATAAAAAACTGATTCATATATATATATATATATATATATATATATATATATATATATATATATATATATATATATATATATATATATACATATATATATATATACATATATATATATATATATATATATATATATATATATATATATATATATATATATATATATATATATATATATATACTACACAGGTGGTAACCTTTTAACCAACCATCACGTGTTCCCTACATTTCAACAAATGGGTTGGCGAAAGGTTACTGTCCCTCCCCAGAAAACAACTAACTAAAATTACAAGTATAAAGCCTCGGACCAGGACAGACAAACAGGTGACGACCAAGGACCGAATAAAGGGCATGGTACGGATTGCAACGTGGAAGGTAAGGGGTGCGAATGATGAGGTGAAAGAGAGAGAGATTGTGCAGGTGCTTGAGGGTGCAAAAGTGGACATCTGTGGATTAACTGAGACTAAATGGTGAGGCTAGAGTGTGAGAGAGTGGGAGTATGGATGAGTTATACAGTATGTGCAGAGTAGATGAGAATGAGAGGGCAAAAGAGGGTGTATGTGTTGTTGTATGCATGAGATGGAAGGAGAATATGAGATTATGGTTATGTTAGTTCAAGGATTGTGTGGGTAAGATTGAAAGCAGGAATTCAATCGTGGGCGACTGTAGCTTATGTGTGTATGCACCAATGCAAGATCGTGCAAACAGAGTGAATGAAGAGTTCTGGGCAAATGTGGAAGCATGCATGGAAAAGTTTGAGAGGAATGAGAGAGTGTGTTTGATTGGCTATATGAATGGAATTGTAGGAATTGTGAAGGTGGATGGAGTAGTTGGTGAGTGGGGTGTGCCTGCAGATGTGGATGAGAATGGCAGTGCTCCAGTGGACATTTGTGCAGGAAGGGGGTGCCAATACCCTCTTTAGGCACAAAATTATCCACAGGTATACTTGGCGACTGATGAGAAGGGTGGGTGGTGAACTGAATGAACGGAAGGCAATGATTGACTATGTGAATGTGGATGACAGAATAAGAATGTATGTAGTGGATGCAAGGGCATACAGAGGCTGGAGGTGTGGACTTTTTGACTGCCACTTGGTGGTGGTGAAGTCAATGTTCAAGCACTATGCAGGAATAGAAGAAGCGAAGGACAGGAGGAAGTAGTCCATATGAGGAGGGTAGAAAGGTTGCAAGCGGACAGAAAAAAGTCAGAGTATAAGAGAAAAGTGAGCAATTAAGTAAATATGATTTGGAGCAAATGGAGGAGGTGGAAGGTGCGTGCAATATAATTGTAGTGGAAAGAGAAGACAAAATGGGTACAAGGAAGAGCTTAATGGAATGAAGAGGTGAGACAAGCTTTGATGGAAACGAAGAAGGCATATAGTGAGTGGATGGGAAGCAGAGGCATGGAGGAAGTTGAGAGACTGAAGAGAGTTATATGGTGAGAGGGAGAAAGTTTTGAAAAGATTGGTAAGAGAGGGTAAGAAGAGAGTGGATGAGGAATTTGGAAGGAATTTGAGTGTAATATGGAGGGAAAGTAAGTAAATGTTCTAGAAGGAGGTAAAGAAAGTTGGACAGGGTGATAAAGAAGTTAATAAAGGAGTGAAAGAAAAAAATGGTAGAATGATAACGGAAAAGGGGGAAAAGGTGAACAGATGGAGAGAAGACTTTAAGGAGCTTTTACGAATAGACAATAAACGTAATACAAGTATAAGTGACTGGGAAATTGCTGAGAGACGGAGGGATGTGAGAAGGGAGGAAGAGATCTGTAAGATGGAAGTAGTGTAAGCAATGAAGAAAGTCGAAATGGAGAAAGCCCAAGAAATTGATGAAGTGTGTGGTGAAATGATGAAATATGGGAGAGAGATAGTAGTAGAATGGATGCGGAAGATGTGGAGATTGGCCTGGGAGGAAGGTAGAGTCTCAGAGGAGTAGAAGTTAGGTATAATTTTTCTCCTGAATAAAGGGAAAGGGGGAAAAATTGCATGGTAATCATTGGGGTATTTGTCTTCTTAGTGTAATACGAAAAGTATATGGTAGGATACTTTTTGACAGAGTTAAGGAAATAATAGGAATTACTTGGAGAAAAAAGGGAGGTTTTATAAAGGGAAGAGGTTGGGTCGATCAGATATTCATCCTTAGGTTTTTAGTGGAAAAGCTTCTAGAGATGGGAAACAAGTATGTAGCCTTCATGGATATGGAGAAAGCATATTACAGTGGATAGTCAGGGAATTTGGAAAACATTAAGAATATATGGAATAATGTGAAGTTGTTGAATGCCGTGAAAAGTATGTACGAGGGTGCAAAGGCTGCAATGCATGTGGATAGCTAACTGAGTGAATTTTTCTATCTGCATTTTGGGTTGAAACAAGGCAGTGTCATGCCTTCATGGTCATTTAATCTGTATATGGATGGGGTTATAAATGAGATACAAGGTAGGGCAGCGTTTGGAAACTTCCTGTACTGTTGTTTGCGGATGATACTGTGTTGTTAAGTGAAGACGACGGGGAACTGCACGGCTTGGTGAATGAGTTTGGGAGAGTGTGTAAGAGATGGAATATAAAGGTGACGATAGAGAAGAGTAAAGCTATGGTCTCCACGAGAAATGAAATCACTGAATGGAGGAGAGGAGAGGAAGAGGGAGCATTGTAGACTGGATATGGATGTGATAGAAAGCGTTAGGAGAAATACACTGAAGTGATTTGGCCATGTGGAATGGATGGAGAGCGAGGGACTAACTAGGAGAATGTGTGTGTGAGGTTAAGGGGAGGAAGGAGTGGGAGGCCAAGGATGAGATGGAGGCATGGAGTGGAGAAGTATATGAGAGAGGGGTGTGTGTACTGGAGTAGGTCAAAAAAATTGGCCGGGGACAGGGCGACATGGAAGCGATTTGTGTGAGGCCTCCCCTAACGGGATTAAGGCGCCTGGTAATAGATAGACAGATTTACGCACAATGAGTCAGTTTTATATATATATTCATCTGCCTATCTATCTATCTATCTATCTATCCATCTGTCTATCTATATATCATCGTCATCATCATCCGGACCTCCTTTCCCACCCTAGGGCAGGGTGAGGAGTGGCAAAGTCCAAACAGCTCAAAGTTGCCCAATCCAATGGGCCACGCCTCCACTCACTCATCATTCAAGCCCCCGGAACCCAGGCTCTGTCGGATACGCCAAAAACATTCATCACTTTCTGTAGCTTCACATAAATGTATCCGACAGAGTCAATCCGGACACTACCTCGTTTACAGGGGGTGTCAAAACCCTGATCATGCACGTCTCCTTACAACATTCATCCAGCCAGCTGGATCTCTTGTCAGTTCCCTAGCCTCACCGACTTCCAAACCTCTCTTCCCCACACAACCATCCACCATATCTCTCCACCTTCTCCTTGGCCTACATCGCCTCCTTCCTCCTTCAGATTCGCTCAGATATACCTTTTTCACCACTCTATTGTTATCCATTCTCTCCACATGATCACACCATCTCAGTACACTCTTTTCGATTCTGGTGTCCACCGACTTCCTCACTCCACATCCCTCACGAATCACATTATTTCGTATCCTATCCAGCCTCTGTACTCGGCATACATTCCTCAGCAGTCTCATCTCCACTGTTCTTACTCTTGACTTTTCATTTTCAAGCCACACCATAGTCCCATATCCATATGGTAAAGTTGGCGCCAACACTCCTTCATGTAAGCCTCATGCAGCTGCAACACTCAAGCCTCTGTTCCTTATCAAGACCTTCATTGCACCAGCTACTTTTCTTCCTTGTGTCACTCTACTTTCCACTTCTTTTGCGCATTTTCCTCTCTTTTTTATCATTGTACCCAGGTATTTGAACTCTCTCACCAATTCCAGACTCTCTCCATATGTGGTATCTTGACCATATAATATGTGAATCTTGACACTGATTTTAGTTATCGTGTAGTCGAAGACAGGAAAAATTAAAGATGGATACAGGGTCTTGATTGTAGTTTATTATCTTCAAGGGAAAGTTAAAGTTGAAACACTGTGTGTATTACACAGGAGCGTATATTTACTTGCTAATTTCTCGTTGAATCTCTCTTCTCTTCCTCTCTCTACAACCTTTCGGTTCTATAGCTAGCCCCCTTCTGACTCTCTAACTCTTCCTTCCCTGTCTAGGAGGGCTTTGTGTCACGTG
Organism: Coenobita brevimanus; assembly: GCF_032717465.1. NCBI lineage: Eukaryota > Metazoa > Arthropoda > Malacostraca > Decapoda > Coenobitidae > Coenobita > Coenobita brevimanus. The sequence continues at coordinate 17,287,544 of NC_136974.1, read as the reverse complement.
TACAACCCATAGGTCTGGGTTCTAGAAGCTTGTGTGTGTCTGTGTGTATGTAGTGCTTCTGGTGCCCTCTGGCATTCCTTTGGTTAACTCATGCTGACATATTTCCTTTCCCACTGAAATCGCAAACACGTTTCCTTTAAGACTACACATTTGTATTCCTATCTATTATGATTTGTTTTATTATAAAATGGAGTCCTGACACATACACTGAAACATCAACTCTTTCACCAATTCCAGTCTCTCTCCATTCACTGTAA
>NC_136974.1:17277287-17282287 GCF_032717465.1 Coenobita brevimanus | reverse complement strand
TGCTCAACTCGATCAGCCATCTCTCGAACAACCCCAGTTCTCCTTCACACTTCATTTCTCACTCGATCAATATGCGTTACTCCACACATACTCCTCAGACACCTCATCTCCATTACATTCAACTTTTTCCTCTCTGCAACACCCATATTCAATGTTTCAGCCTCATATTATGTAGTCGGTACCACAACACCCTTATACAGCCTTCTCTTTACATCCATTCTAAGCGAACGACATCCAAACACTTTTTTCATTCCTCCCATCACCTTACCTACTTCATTCATTCTAAACTTCACTTCTGCATCTATTCTTCCATCCACAGCAACATGTGACCCTAAACACTTAAAACACTCTACCTTCTCAAGCAACTCACCATTCAAAACTGTATTCATCCCCCTATCATCTACCGACCTCGTACTTTGCTCTTATTCTCATTTACTTTCAATTTCCTCCTTTCACACACCCCTCCAATCTCCTCTGCCAACTGTCACAATCTCTCCTCTGAATCAGCCACCAGTGCAGTATCATCTGCAAACAGAAGTTGCTTCAGATTCCACTCTCTACCATCAACATTCACCAGACTCAGACCTCCACCTAAAACTCTTGCATTCACCTCCCTTACAACACCATCCATATAAATATTAAACAACCAAGGCGACATCACACATCCCGGCCACAGCCCCACTCTCATGGGAAACCAATCACTCACAGTATTTCCCACTCTTACACACGCTCTACTATTTACATAAAAGCTTTTCACCCCTTTTAGTAACCTACCATCAAGTCCATACAATCTTAAAACAGTCCACAAAGCCTCCCTATCAGTTCTATCGTACGCTTTCTCTAAATCCATGAATGCCCAAAACACATCCTTACCTTTTGCTAAATACTTTTCACACACTTGTGTCACAGCAAATACCTGATCCACGCATCCCATCCCTTTCCTAAAGCCACACTGCTCATCGCCAATCACTCCCTCTGTACCCTCTCTGACCCTCTTAATTAACAGTCTACCATACACCTTACCTACAACACTCAACAGACTTATACCTCTAAAGCTAGTACATTCATACTTATCACCCTTGCCTTTATACAACGGGACCACGTAAGCACTTGCCCAGTCAATTGGCACCATTCCTTTCACAAAGCACACATTCAACAATCTTACTAACCAGTCAACAATAGTCGCTCCACCACCCTTCAGGCATTCCACAGCACACACATCCATACCTGCAGCTTTCCCTGTTTTCATCTCCTTTACTGCCTCCTGCACTTCCTCCTTTGTGATCAGAGAATCATTCAACTCTCCCAACACATTCATTCCTTGCACCCTTTCATCCGCCACAATCTCAGCTAACATTTCCTCCTCTACATTTAACAATCTTTCAAAATACTCTGCCCATCTCTTCCTTACTGCATCCATCTCAGTTAACATCCTTCCATCCTCTGCTTTTACTCGTTCTTCCTTCCCAGACTCTCCCTTTTGCACCCTTTTCACCTCCTTCCAGAACATTTTCTTATTCTGTTGAAAATTCTCAGTCAGCCGCCAACCCCACCTCTCATCTGCTGCCACATTAGCATCACGCACAGCCCTTCTCGCCCTATTTCACTTTTCCTTATACCTCTCGTATGACACCTCATTCTTCCTCTGCAGCCACACTTCATATGCACATCTCTTTTCAGCCACAGCCATACTTACTTCCTCGCTTCACCATTCACTTTCTTTTCTTACACCACCACCCACACGTCTCACACCACACACCTCTTCTGCATGCCCCACCACAGCACTCATAAACATCTGCCATTCCTCCTCCACACTGCCATTTTCCTGATCTTTCACTGCACTCCACTCATCTTTCAATTTCTCCTCATACTCTATCATTTTCTCTCTTTTATCCAACTTACTCACTTTCAAAACCTCCCTGCCACACCTAACCTTCCTCGCTCTCACCCATCTCTTACTTACTCTTAACTCTCCCTCCACCAGGTAGTGGTCAGACATACCTCCACCCTCCCCTCTCAGAACTCTCACATCCAACAATCTTCCTATTACATTCCTGGACACAACCACATAGTCCATCAATGTTCTATCAACAACTTTTCCACCCTCCTGTCTCACTCATGTATACCTATAAATATCTTTCTTTTCAAACAGAGTATTTCCGGTCATCATCTCTCGCTCAACGCACATCCCTATCATTCGTTCCCCATTTTCATTTCTTCCAGGCACACCATGCATACCAACTACACCTTCAACTGCTACATTTCCCACTCTTGCATTCAGATCTCCCATCATTACCACATTCACATTTGCTCTAAAACTCTGCAGACACTCATCAACATCATTCCAGAAAGACTCCCTCTCTTCTTCATCCCTTTCACTACCAGGCCCATATGCACTCACAAACACCCAAACCTCACATTCAAATTTCACTTTCAACCACATCAGTCTCGATGACACCTCCTTCCATTCAATCACACACTGCTGTACTCCCGGACTCACTAACAAGGCCACACCTTCTCTTGCCCTTCCTCTATCAACACCTGACAATCTTCCATTCACACTTCCAAACATAGACTCACCCTTCCCTTTCATCTTCGTTTCACTCAAAGCTAACACATCCAACTTTCTTCTCACAAACATTCTCCCAATCTCCTCCCCTTTAGCCTCAATCGTACTACATCCACGCACATTCATAGACCCAATCTTCAGGGTACGGGGATAACTCAGTCCCCCATCCCTTTCTCTGGCCTGTCTCTTTTTAGGAACTACGATAATAAACAGAGGAGGGGGTCACTAGTCCCCTCACCCCGCCCCTTTTAGTCGCCTTTTACGACACGCAGGGAATATGATAACAGTATTCTTCCTAACACAACCTAGCCGCAGAGTAGTAGCACCACCCCGTAGTGCGGCTAGATTGTTTCCCCCCCGCCACAGGGGGGGATATATAGATAGATAGATAGATAGATATAGATATAGATAGGGATATATATATATATATATATATATATATATATATATATATATATATATATATAAAAATATATAAATAGATAGATAGATAGATAGATATAGATAGATAGATAGATAGATAGATAGATAGATATGATTAATAGATACATAGATACCGTATATACTCACTTGTATCTATCAATCATATATATATATGAGTTGGGAGCAGGGCAGTGAAATAGCGGGGGACAGGGTGACTTGGAGGCGATTTGATTGTGGCCACCCCAAACGGGATTGAGGCGTCTGGCAATATATATATATATATATATATATATATATATATATATATATATATATGTGATTGATAGATACATAGATACCGTATATACTCAGTTGCTACCCTCGACATCTCCATGTCTTCTCCAAGAGGGGCCTTCAGCCTCTCTTTAGCCTCGACATTTATCAGTACTATTAAGACTATTGAAATTTCCTGTCTTCTGCTTGTAGGGCATCCCGTTTTTAAATCACAGTCAGACAGGGATAATTTCTGATTTTTATATATTTGAAGGGGCTTAACCCACACTCCAAAGGGTCCTCAACATTTGTTTTTGGAGGATTTTGATACTCTATTCGTTTGTGAGCGATGCTTCCTACAGCGGCTATTCTGACACGACTCAGGAAGGTGGTAAACTTTTCTGGGAAATTTTTGCACATATAGCACACTCCACAGTGTCCTAAACAAGTTTTGCTTCTAGAGAGTGGCGATATATGTTACCATTATTACGGAACGTGATTCTCTGAGCAATGTTCTCACTGCAGACAGACAGATGGGTAGACAGACACGCCATTAGGTTTATAGAATCAGATGAAAGCATATAAGTGTGCAGTGTCTTGCCATGCCCCTTTCTATGATATATACTGCTATGGCACGACGCAGGTACTGGGACGAATTCCCCCCCCCCCCTTTTTTTTTTTTGCACACTCCAGAGTTCTTGGCAACCTTTGCCATTGCAGTGTGTTGATACCTCTTGCCGTTTGTGGGTGACGGTCTCTACAACGGTCTTTACGGCACGACGCACGTAGACAGTTCACTTTTTCCGAAAGTTTGTGGCCTATGGGCTATGGTACACTCCAAGGGACTCGTAACCACTCTTGTTTTAGGAATGTTTTTGCCTTTATCGCTTTCTGCTTAAGCATGATGCTCTGCACGCTCTTAGCATTAAAGATAGACTGACAGACAGGGAGACAGACTGACGTGAGCTTAGAATTAAAGAAACATACAAGTACTTTCTTTGCCCAATCCGGCCGTGGCGCACTTACTCCCGCAAAGAGCTTTTGGGCCCTCAAATCTCAGTCCCTTGCAGCATGTCATTGGCTGAACAGAAAAGATCTGATATTCGAGTTCGGTTTCAGTCATCTCGCACTTGCAGCAGAAATGGCTGAATGAGTGGGGAATTTGTTTACACAGCGGAATGTGCAAAATAGCACTGGTGCCAACGGTGCCAAATTATATTCATACATTCAAGTTTCAAGTGTCGTAAGTGTGTGTTGACGATTACCAAATTTCAGCAATTCATGTTTTCCCATTACCCGACAATTGTTCCAGTTACACATGACTGCCTAAAAAACTATGCATATGCTTGCTAGTTTTTGCACCACTGCATGCAAAATTGTATATCAAAGCATTTGTATAAATTTTATTTAGGGAAGCATGATTTTGTGCGACGTTTGACCATACAAATGAGGGCCGGTTTTTAAACACGCCTCCCACTGCTCGAAACCAACAAATAACTGTAGCGACGCCAGACAACCCTCGATCGATCCGTTCTGGGTAATGTAAAGTCAGTAGGTACAATCATTAGGAGCTAAAACACCTCTTTACAAAATCCACGTGAAATTGGAACTCATCTGAGACCCATTTGCAACCAACATGTCAAGTTTCATTGCAAGTCTTTTTCCAGGGTTAGCTGCACTATACACACGGACAGAAAGACACACACAGCTAGAATTATAGTATATTAGGTATAGTCTGCATCAGTCTATAGCTATC